>NC_056729.1:1549499343-1549559343 GCF_019279795.1 Protopterus annectens | reverse complement strand
TGAACATGTAAAAGGTAGGCTTACTGTGCAAATATGGTGTGCATTGTAGGATATTGTGCCAATAACTGTGTAATGTATAGTATTCTAGGCAGATCTGTATTCTATTCTACATAGCAGTTCTGTTATGTTATGCAAACAGTAGTTATGTCTATTAGCAATTACAACACTCAATGACAGGATACATAGCTTTAGTATTCATCTGACAGGTTAGCAGCATGATACCAAAGATAATTGGAAGAGCCAGGTAACTATCCATGCTCATAACACATGTAATATCCACCTCTCTACTATCGTTTGCAAGCAATAACAGCTGTGCATGTGTACATGTTATGCAAATGTGTAGTGACCCTTGTTAAAGGGCTTGTCCAAATGGCTATATGCACACCTGCATAGAGTGGATATTGAGAGTACAGACACACTGGTTGAACTACCAGGTTTGTGTAGCCCAACCTCTCATTGCCAACCTAACAGCCGCCTGCACATACTGTATGTAAGGTATTGCACATCACTGGTAATGAAACAGGTTGCATATCATCTTTAACTTCAGTGTAACTTCTGCAGTAGGAGTGTAAGATGTAGGAGACAGCTGCCCAAGTGTAATAGATGCATCATAGGTGATGGCTCACATTATCTGATTATATCATGATCATGTTGATAGCGGCATTAGAGTCTATTGATACATGACTCTTTTTGGAGAGTGGGTGTCCATGCCCAACAGAACTCATAGTCCTGGTGGATATGTGAGTATATACACAGAGAAGGAAACAGACCTGTAGACATTTGCATCATCTGTAATCAACTAACAAGATGTGATGTGCTCCTCAGAGGAGGATTGCTGCTAAAGGTAGCTATAATGTTTCCATAATAGCCAGTGCTCCATAGCACAAATATTTACATGTGAGCATCACTGTCTAAAACGTTTTCATAGGCAATACATAAACTAAATACAGTGCTTGGTACTTGTAGCACTGACTGCTCATACAGGTATGTCCACTAGTCAGCTACTGGTGTTTACTAATGTCAACTTTGTGTATGTGGCCATCCTGGGGGAATGCAATCTCTATGCCATGTACAATGCCAGACCCACCTAACACCACACCCCACACATTGTTTGGGATGTAGCTGCAGGGGTAAGCTGGAAGGCAGCTCAGTCTACAGCCATGACAGGACTGGACAGTCATGAGGCATAGGTTAGCACATGCAACACATCAACACAACCAACACATACCCTTACCAGAACTTTGTAAGGACACCCACACACACTACTGGAAATCACACACATTCACAGACGCGTCTAATTATCTGGCCAAACAAGTGACCCCCCCAAGCAGGAAGAGACAGACACCGAAATACACAAACTGTATGACGTAGTTTGCATAATTGTGCCACACCTCTGAACACATGACTGGAAACATGCCCAACAGTACTCATTTGTGAATGCAAACTCAAGCACTATGTTACACACCAACCTATACAAGGGCATACATACTGTCAGCTGCCTGTCTGCCATGATTAGCCACATACTCATACACTCAGACCACCTTTTGAACTATACACATGGCTCTGGCATATTCCATGTTGTTGTGCAGGACCTGTGATGCAATAGCCTGGACTGCATGGAAACACATGTAGGAACTGTCAGGTCTTGTAGCCCATGTAGGTATGTCCCAAGGCCTGGGTAGCATTCTGCCATTGGCCAGAATGATACTGCAGTACAGGGACAAAAGGATTGGATTCCACGATTGTCTAGTGTAGTGGTGCATGTCAAAGGGTATCCAGTATCTGTCGTCTTGGGATAACATGGTTGACAGACCATGATGCTTTGCCAAACAGGGCCTGCACCTGTCACCCCTGGGAATCTGGATACTGCCTAGAGCTCATGCTTCCCCAATAGTGCCTTCATCATGTATGGTTCAAGTGAAGGTCCACTGCTGTTACAGGGACAGCCAAGCAGTAAACTGCGGGTCTCACTACACAATGATACATGTCAAAAACACTATACAGACGCACATATGTCAATCCCTAACATGGAGAACGTATCTATGCAGTGGCTGAGACATGTTTCAATGCTCCTGAGAGCACACCTGCATGACCATGTTATAACACATACCTCACCTCTTGCCCATTATCCTTTATTGGAACACATGGGCCACAGGTGTGTCCATATTCCTGAAGGATATGTACACCCCCACGCTAGTTGCACTTGCATAACTTCAGATGCATTATGCTGAGCAACTACATTTGTACCAAAGTGGAATTCAAAATGCACCTTGAGACAGATTACCCACCAGGCCGCGGACTTCCCAACTGTCATAATGTGCTGTAATGGGGAAGATTAGGTCTGAGACAGAACCATAATAATGGCTACTCTCAACTATTCCATTATGAACTGGGGAGACTCCTCATGTACCAACACCTGCACTCAATGCATGTTGGATTCCATCGACCCCACTGACCTGGATCACAGTAGTCACACAAACAGGGCTAACAGTATGCTACACATAGTTAGTCTCCAATGCCAATGTTATGTTTCCTAAGAGCAGAGTGGTGAGTGCCATGGCACCCATGCAGATGGACAATGCATGTGGAAATGCTGAATTCTACACAAATAAACCTTAAGCAGTCACAAATGTGCAGTGATTGTGCCATTGAAACAGAACCAGTATTCTACCCAACACAAACAAGTACGCAAACTGGTGGTACCATGCTTTAAACTGTACCACAGAAGGTAGTAACCATTGCAAGAGTGAACACGCATGAGTGTAGGTGATCCCTGGTCAGCCTCAGTAAGATGCAGATACACATAGGTTAGTACTAAGCTAAATGCACTTGCGAGCCATTTTAAGCCTAGCCAATTATCCCTTGTGAGACTCAAACCCTGCACCTTGTGTTTGTAAGGTAAACACCTTAACCATTAGGCCACCATCCCAACCCTATACACCATATAAAACCACGCAAAACTACTGTGAAACTAATCAGCCACATATTATGAGGCCAAGCAGAGAGCATTCTATACCTATGTCATTAATCGTAATAGCAACGACAAGTCCTGCCGTGCTGCACAGCACTAGGGCATGGGAAGTCCTGCACCTACAGAAATAGCACCCATTCATCCAGATAGGGTATCAGAAAACCTAAACCCACTCCCACCTCCCCCCCACCCCCAACAGATACACTTAGTAATATATCCATGTACACTACAGGGCCCCTGTACTAACAACTATGCAGGTACAATTTGCACTCTCTAAAGCGATACATACAGCTTTCATGGGACCTGTCAACATCCAAGGGTGTATCCTACACAAATGTAAAAACATTCAGCTATCCACATACACATCATGTTCAATCATAGCTCCATGTCAGGCTGTGTACACACCGAATGGTGCACAGCAACAGTTATTGCACCCCACAAAGGGGGAGACACCATTAATAATGGGACATAGTGCACAACTACCCTGCTGAGTCTGGTCTGTACGGCCATGAACTGTGGTCAATGTATTTGATGTACTCAGTACAGATGTAGATGATAGTAGGGTTGATTCCCACTGCATATCATGACCTTGCCAGGTCGTAGGACACCATCACCCATACTGTGTTCCAGCTACACTCAGTAAACTAGGTGCATATTCCTATGTCACAGGAGTGGTTGGCAACTGAACGGCTGGCAGAACCCACACTACAGAAGGTGTCTGACTAATACACACACATCAAACCAGTGCCAGCCACAGTAATACAGGGGTCATTCCTGGTACTCCCCCTCTTTGTTATCTATACCACACAGACTAACACAGAAGGCATCAGCCTGTTGATGTTTGCAAATGACTTAGAACTAGGAGCAATAGTCGACTCAATGTGTGCTGCGTTCAACATACAGAAGGACCTTAGTGTGTCAGATGTGTGGTGTGTGATGTATGGCCACAATCTGACAGCTAAGTATTGCATTGTCATCCCCTATGTTACAAACCCTGTACCCATTAACTGCCACCTAGGAAGTGGTCAACATAATGGCAACTGTGTGTATGGGATGCAACTGGACAGTACTTCCCTTTGATAGTTACATCACCACAAAAGACAGGTAGTCGTATGTGGCACCCCAAATCATGACAGGGTGCCATCCAGGAATATAGAGATAACTGCTCAGCCATACTCAATACCCATGTGACCCATAATAGATCACATATTTCCTTTAAGGGTTACTTCCCATGTGTAGATGGCCTACACTGCCCTTCCCAATCCCTAGCTGCACTATGTAGCATGCAGCCTACCCTGAATAAAGCCATGTCCAACCCAGAGGTGTTGAACATGCTACACTTAGCATATCCTGATCCCAAATAAACACATACGTCATGGACATCCACCTTTCTAGTACAAGGATCACAACATGCATGACAAATCTCTGTCCCATACACTTAACATACTCTTGCCATGCTATGCATCCCTATCCAATGAAGCTGCACATCGCCCCTCTCTGTGACATGGTGTGATGACCGCATACCAAATATATCAGTAACCATGTGTATCAGTTCTGTGGCATTGCTTGAACTGGCCACTGAAACTTACCTGTCTGTTGCCTACAGCTAGGTAACCTCTCTGCCTAGGCTCATAAATGGCCCAGGGCATATAGCCTACTAGATCACTATGACCATACATGCTATAGTTGATATCCAATCCTGCAAATACCATCAGGCTAGCTACTGTCCCATGTGTTACACATGTGCAACACAGGCAATACATGGCAGAATGCTACACAGCTGTACAATGCCATGTAGATGTATATGGCAAAACACATACATGCTTGCAAGTCTGCAGGGTCACAGGTCATGTCCCAAATGGCTATGTATGACTATATATGTAACATATACACAGCATTAAGGTTGATTGCATTAATGTGAACACATCCAGGCATGTGCTAATAGGTAAAGACACCACTACAAGCAAACAGACATGCCCACGTCAAGACAACATCTACGTGGTGTATGAGCAATGTCATCACATGACACACACATATATGGTGATAACATCATATCACCAGTAGGTGTCAAATGTTTGTGACTTATACATGTCAGTGGTGTTAGTGTCATGTAGATTTGCAAAGACGTATTTGTAATCTTAATAAATTTGATACACATGTATGTTCAGCTGTACTACTGTGCTTCTTTGTGAGTTACTGTGACCTGTCTCCATCATTATGTCTTCCAGGTATGCCATGTAGCAGACTGCCAGCGTACAGCTGCTTGGAGGATGAGGTCCTTATTTCATACCTCCTCGACAACTACACGACGCACTTCAGCCATGTGCCACAGGATGCACAGCAGCACGATGCCCTGTGGGAGGAACCCTGCAGGAGGGTAAATGATGTTAGCGGTCACAATCACACATATCAGCAGGTGCGCCGACACTGCACTGTCCTAATAAGAAGGGCAAAACAGTGCACTAATGCAATCACCAGGGAACAAGGTGCAACAGGTGGAGGGCCACTCACCCAGCCCTCACTCACACATACCGAGGAGCTACTGGCCAACCTGGGGACACTGGCAGACCTCCATCCACAAGCTTTAGCTGGTATTGTGGAGGTGGGTGTCTCTCAACCACCGAGCCTGGAGTTGCCTGGTAAGTCACTACTGCACATAAAACACAACTATATTTCACATAGTTACATGTGTTACTGTACAATATGTAATGTAACATCATATGCAAGGCATGTATGCACACATGCCACATACTATAGTCTACCACTCTATGTATGTACAGATGTGCATACTCCATAGTATAGTGTATTGTACTGTCTTATGTGATAACATGGACATTGCATCCTGTAGCTATCACATAGGTGTGGATAATGATCTTAGTGCTGTGCCACCCCTGTTTAGGTACCTCTGGCATTTTGCAGTGATAGCAGCCTGTGTCAGGTGAGATTGTTATTATTTACCAGGCTTGATAATGCACGGAACATATTAATTGCATGCTATCTGCCATAACACATGTACAAATAATGTATGGTGGTCCTGTTAATGGACACTGGTCAGACCTGCAATGCATCACACTGTTTACCTATGTGAAACAATTGAAGACTATATGAAATACCTTCACTAAATCTTCCAAACTGTCATTGCCAGATGTGTGGACAACAGTGAATACAATGGTGGAGGTGTGTTCCACTGTAGGGACAGGTACTACATATCAGCATTACACATGTTGGGAATACGAACAGTACTGTACAGACAGCATATGTGTGCACACACTCTAAACATGTTGGACCTGGAGTATGACCGGCCCACAGGATACACTCTTGTGGAGTATACCCTTGCTATGAATGTCACAAAATGTCATGTGCTATCAGACATGTCCATGACATGTAGTGGGCTGACTGCAACACTGCTCAACTATCCTGCAAAACATATCTGACATCCCATACATACCACCCTTTGTCTGCTTAACCCTGTCCTCAGTGGAGCATATGACATCTATGGGTGTATGTCATATGGGATAACACTGACATGTGAAATAAGATGGTCATCACAACCATTGGACTGAACATGTGTACACATGGCCATGGAGGATGGCCAGAGACATGAAGCAACACCCACAGTAGAAATGATGCACATGTGTGTACACCCTGTTGTACATTGGCTCGACACAATACAACTATGGCCTTTGTGTAATGGTGATATTGCAGATGTGAAACACTAAACATCATACAGGCCTGCGCACAGCTTGTGTGGGCATAACATGAAACCACCACATAACATGTCTTGAACATCTTGAGTGTATCATGACTTGTAAGCATTCACCTATACAGTATCCAAATACATACATTTTTTGCACAACATACACATACATCCACATCAAGCCACAGATGTAGTACATTCACCTAGTGTCAGACATCCCTGTCATGCCTGATACTCATATGTGTGAGGTACACAGATGGCATGTGGGACATAGAGTATTGCTAAGTTAGCCATGTTTGGGCATAGTTGCCAGGCATCAGTAATATGGTTGCAAATGTGCAGGGGTGTCATCCGTATACCCTTCTGAGACCTGTGTCACATTCCACATTAGGGTTTATTGTGTATACACCTCAGTGATGTGGGTCACATTCCACATTAGATATGTATTGTATGTGAACATAGTCATGGCTATGAAATGTGTCAGTAGCTCACACTGTATAGCAATTGTGAAGCCACATGATGCCCTGCAGTGGCTATGTACTCAATGTGCAGTATTTGCCTTCATATTTGTAGGGTGGACAGACAGCATTGCATCAGCTGAACGCCCATGTTAGTATAACACGTCCCTGCATTGGGACACCATTACTGTACTGTAGATTGAAAAGGACACCATTGTGTTACACATGTATGCATGTCATTCAATACGTCAGCAGAAGACATGTCATACTACTTGTGATTGGCAAGGTCATACGCCACATAGCAGGCCATTGCACTGTAAACCTGTGCTGGTCTGTGGCACCATTGCAAAGTAGAGACAGCCATGTCAAATATGTGTGTACAGCCACATGCACAATGTCTACACTCAGCTCAGGGGTAGGTGGAATAATGTTGAACAGACATGCACTGCTTTGGGGGAGATATGCAAGCTAGGGCTCAGACAAACATAGTATGCAGTCAACATACCCTACTGCTCATGTCCTCACACATAGGGGTGGTGGCCAACCCAAAGCATCAGTGGCAGATGTACAAAGGTCAGCAATGGTCTGTTAACATGTGGCGTAAGTTGCACACAGCAAGCCAGTACAATGCAATGGTGCAAAGTGCATGCATTGTGTTGCAGGTATGGGGCATAGACTACTAACACAAATGGTGCAATACAGGTATGTATGCTAACCACCACAATAATTGTGTAAGGTGCATGCCATCTGCTATAACACATGCATGCTGTTGTCTGCCACTCAGGGATGTATGATAACTACCACTCTAATTGTCTAAGCTGAAACTATAATTATCTAAGCTGAATGTCATCTGCCATATCACCTGCATGTAGCATGTGTGTCTGTGTGTGGGTTTGTGTGCCTGTGTCTGTGTGCATGTGTGTGTGTGTCTGTGTGTGTTTGTGTGTGTGCCTGTGTGTGTGTGTGTCTCTGTGTGTGTCTGTGTGTGTGTGTGTGTGTGTGTGTGTGTGTGTGTGTGTGTGTGTGTGTGTGTGTGTCTGTGTGTGTGTGTGTCTCTGTGTGTGTGTCTGTGTGTGCGTGTGTGTGTGTGTGTGAGTGTCTATGTGTGTGTGTGTATGTGTGTATCTGTGCGTGTGTGTGTGTCTCTGTGAGTGTCTGTGTGTGTCTGTGTGTGTCTATGTGTCTCTATGTGTGTCTGTGCGTGTGTGTGTGTGTGTCTCTGTGAGTGTCTCTGTGTGTGTCTCTGTGTGTGTGTGTGTGTGTGTGTGTCTCTGTGAGTGTCTGTGTGTGTGTCTGTGTGTGTCTGTGTGTGTGTCTGTGTGTGTGTGAGTGTCTGTGTGTGTGAGTGTCTCTGTGTGTGTGTGTGTGCATGTGTGTCTCTGTGTGTGTGTCTCTGTGAGTGTCTGTGTGTGTGTCTGTGTGTGTGTGTCTGTGTGTGTGCGTGTGTGTGTGTGTGTGTGTGTGTGTGTGTGTGTGTCTGTGTGTGTGTGTGTGTGTGTATCTGTGCATGTGTGTGTGTGTGTGTCTGTGTGTGTGTGTGTGTGTGTGTGTGTGTCTGTGTGTGTGTGTCTCTCTCTCTGTGTCTCTGTGCGTGTGTCTCTGTGTGTGTGTATGTGTGTGTCTGTGTGTGTGTGTCTCTGCCTGTATATGTGTGTTTGTGTATGTGTGTCTATGGCTGTGGCTGTGTCTGTCTCTGTCTGTCTGTGTGTGTCTGTTTCTGTCTGTCTCTTTCTGTGTGTCTGTGTGTCTGTTTCTGTCTGTCTCTGTATGTCTGTCTGTGTGTCTCCATCTGTCTGTGTGTGTCTCCATCTGTGTGTCTGTCTGTATCTCTGTCTGTCTGTCTGTGTGTGTCTGATATAACTTGTAATGTACAGTTCTTGTTTTCCCCTCACAGGTGTTGATGTAGATGCGGTGCCCTCTTGCGGTCCACCTGATGTTAGTGTCCCCACAGACTCTAGCAGTGATGATGATAGTATGATTGAGGCACAGGCAGGGTTGTCAGGGGCTAAATCTGTGCCATCGGTTGCCATTCCACCTGTCTCCCCCTCATCCTCGCACACAGTTCCCCTGCCTGCACATACCCCATCACCACTGGCCATAGAGGAAAGACAGTTGGCGGGTGGTAGCATGGAACAGGGAAGTGTGGTGACTATGGAAGGTGTGCCTGCACACCATGATCCCTGTCAACAGACTGGTGATGTCCCATACAGGCATGTGCCCAGCGCTGCTCATAGGTGGATCACTGGCCAACATGCCCCTGCGAGACAAAGCACATCAGCTGGAGTAACCAGACACATGTTTTGGGCTGTAATGGAGGCACAGGCACGTGCTTAATGGCACAATAAAGAAGGTCTGAGGCTTCAGAGGGCTGCTGTCCGTTCATTAACTGACAACATCAAGGCACTTGCAAATGCTCACCATCATCTTGCAGATGTTTTAGATAGACGATTGTGTGACATGGTGGGTGTCCTTGACTGTGGCATGTCAATCCTCGAGCGTGGAATGTCTGTGCTGGAACATCTGGTGGGAGTGAAGCATCAGGCATGTGGACATAGGTCAGGTACATCACCTGTTGAAGGTCAACATGAATATGCTATTGCACATGCCCGCTCCCATAGTGGCGGTAGCAGCAGCAATGCAGCTGGTGCTTTGCAGTCCACACCAGGACACAGCAGGCCATATGCACATGGTTCTGGATGGTCCCAACAGGGACACAATTCCAGTGGACATGTGTCATCAGACGGTACCCAATCTGAACCTCTGCCTGGTAGTGCCCGTGCAACCCCTTGCAGGTGCAGGTCACTTGGCCATGGCCGGACACCATGAACTGTGAAACCTGCCTTGTACAGTCTGCAGCTGTCAATAATACCCCTGTGTAGGCCAGCCACATGCCAGACCTGTGTGCATGCATACACACACACTGGAAACAAATGTAGGGCACCTCAACACATACACGCATAACATCCACACACATCCAATGATATCATAGGCCGTAACACACACACACATGATGTCATCCAATGGCACAGCCTAGGCCTCTGGCAAACATTATCACACTGTGCATATGATGATGCCTGTGCCACATCCCTGTCATCCACACCATTGGTGCAGAGATGTGTTCATATGGTCTGATGCACAGGGTGAACATTCTAGGTTGACAATTGTAGATTAATATTGTTGAGTAGTGTTGACAGGTAGCAGACATACCATGTATTGCAGTTTTAGAATGCATTTTGTACATTTGACAGTATGTATCATGTGCAATAACACTAACAGCATGTTGATCTTGATGTTCTGCCTTCCTCTCTCAGGTGTAGTTGCATGTGCCGGGGGTTTCGGTGTTTGCGGGTGTCCCATATGTTCATGTTGACTACCCACATGTCATATGATAATACCTGCATACACTTTGTAGCTTCCACATCACAGTTATATTCTCCCATGTTTCAATTATGTTTACTTTTCTAATGATCCAAGAGCATGATAGCTGTGTAGTAAGCTACTGTGTTCAGAGCCATCACATCCATAGTAGGTGACATCACAGGTATAGTTACCTGGAGTGCAGCGGGGGTTAAAGAGTGGTATGCTGGATGACAAGGGTAAAGGCCAGTGGAAATAATGGCTTCTCTTTGGGAAGCAGTAATACCCACTGCCATGACAGCATGCAAACACAGACACACCCACACACTCAGGAATTTACAGACACAGTAACACACACACAGTTGCCAGTGTTCAGATGAGAACCCCTGCCTATGTGCATATCATCATTATAGTACTACACAATTACAAGACGTGCCACAGAGAGTACACATGTAGAGCTAGTTAGAATGGCCTAAGATCGAGGACATCGACAGGGAAACTACAGTGCAGTGAGTGTATGTGGGGAAGGGGGGTCCATCAGTAGGCTATGTAGCAACAGGTCACACCTCAGGGTGTACATGTTAACAGGCGGTTAGTATGCCCGTCTACAATTGATGATATCAACAGGGATGCTAGATTGCATTGAGTGGATGGGGGAGGGGGCATTAACATTTCCCTATGGTAAAATACAGCCTCACTCCAGGAACTGGACAGCCACACACACACACACACACACACACACACACACACACACACACACACACACACACACACACACACACTGGCATTCACAAAGATATACACCTATGTCACACACATGCAAACACTTTACATGTGTGAGGTTTAACCACCTGCCTATGCCTTTCTTTCTACACTTCACTCTGTATTGGTGTCAACAACAGTGTTCAGGAGAGTGATAACATGTGGGATGTATTCCCAACCATATGTAACATATATGGACACACACACACCCACATGTGCCAGTACTGTGAATCAAACACCTGCCTATCTCATGATAGGTACTACAGAAGTATAGCACTATTGCATCTGGTACAATGCTTACTGACTCTTTCCTTTGACAACTGTGCTGATATATGCACAATACATGCTCAGGGGAGATATTACTGTTACAGATGTCATGAGGTTTGCCTTCAGTGTCACCCTTACAGCATTCTACATTATCTGTCTTCCACTTCAATTAACAAATCCTGACCTTAGCAGGTACACAGGTTATTGTAGGACTGGTTGTAACACATCAGTGAGCTGTTCTCAGTAATCATTCATCTGCAAAGAAGCCCCACCACTTAGTAGTCATGTCCAAACATCTGTCCATACCTCATGTACGGCTTACTGTACTTAGAGTATATCACCATATACAGTTGGCAATGTTGAGGCTGTATTGCAACAGCATGATGTGCTAAGACAACAGTCACCTTTAGACATTAGACACTGCACACACATGGAATCTACACAAACATCAATACATGTACACATATGCGGTCTACATCAGTACATGCAATAGCAGGTCAAGAGGATACATTCCACACCTTCCCCACGCCATGTGTGAAACATAGCCAAGCATTACACCATAATGGATGTTGTATTCATGTACTGGTAGGACACCACCACTTTCACCGAGTAGCCAAGTGGACATACATTACAACAGCACATATCAGCATGACACACACAGCATTATTCCATGTCATGCTCCTACAAACTGTTACTTGACAGTGCCATGGTGAAGCCAGGGCACTGTAATGGGCAACAGTAAGCATATCATATTTGCCACATACACCTCATGTGTACTGGAAGAGTGCCAGCAATGTGCTCTGTTAGAGCTAGGCAGTACACTCATTCAAGCATGTGCGAGGTCTATGGCTTGTAAACATCTCACCCCAGCATGTACTGGCTATTGTGGTACTAAGGCTAATATCCAGACAGCACACAGTATGCATGGCTTGCAATTGTTGACATGGGGTATATATAGGAGCTGTGGCCACACATAGCTGTACATGTCATGAACATATCACATGTGACTACTCAGGAACATACAGAGCAGAGCTGGATTTTCCTGAGTCTGTCAATACAGGCCTTGTGTAGGTCCTATGATCCTGTTATTAGGGTATGTTTGTAGGCATTGCATTAGGTGGACATGTCTAAAGACATACATGCCACATGGGGTGTTGTATGATATGATAGGTGTCATGGGTGACCAGTAGAGAGGGGATATTACCTCTGTTAGCATAGATTTTGAACCTTATATACTGTTAGCATGCTATCTGCCATGTGCATGTGTGTAATGACTGTAACCACCTGTATGTAGAAAGGAAAACGAAAGCTATGGTAATGTAATTTATGTTGTATGAGTGTGGGATGCACATATCCAGAGCAGGTATGGTTAGGTCATATCCAACCATGAGGGTGTTGTTTACTGGTGTACAACAACAGTCGACAGTGTTAATGTTGACAACATCCGAGGGACCCTGGCATGTGCACAACTGAGCTGGTTACAACACCTACACAATATGCAGCTATGTCTGTACATGGGTACTTTGCACAGTTGATGAAGGCCTAGGTACAGTCCACCAATCAAGGGTTATCTGGTGGTCTACCATACTATGTCATACCACATACGGATGTGTGTTGGCAGTCTGGGAACAAGGTGGTAGATGTATATGAGGATACAACCTAGAATGCAGCATTTGCCACTGTCACCTATACCTGACTCATCTGTGATGCGTTATGTCAGAGTAGTGGACGTTGCATGTCAGTAGCCTTTATGAATATGTGTACACCACCACCTGGAATGGTCCATACCACTGTTATGGCCCACATGTCTGGATCTGAGTTATATGGTGGTAGTGCAATTGTGTATTACAGAGCCTTCAGTCAGGTGTTCCTCATGCACAGATGTCAGTATTCCCCATTGTAGATTCTACATTGAGCAAATGGATTACTAAAGCCACACATCTAGCACTGGTTAGCATAAGCATCCAATGCAATTGCCATGTAGGTGTCAGGGTGTTACTTTTGTGTGTAGGACATTTGCCTTGGAATGCGGCTATATGGGTAAATGTGACCTAGGTATTATCCACACACACGTGTAATATGGATGCATGTGCTCTGTGTTGAAGGCTCGTTGTTCGGTCATGACAGCCCGGAATGACAGACACTGGACAACCTCATAATAACAGCAGGACATTGGCTCATTGTTTTGGTCTAGCAGTTGCCACCCGTACCATGACATCACTACGCGTGGCATTAATATGCTTGGCAGCAAATGCCTCATGTAAGGTGACGGACAGCAGCAGAACTTGTGTATATGACCAACGTGAGATATACTTAGGGTAGCAGTCCTAGTAATAATGACAACTACTAACACAGCCAGGAGAGGTCATCTTGACAGCTGCACCTCAGTACCATTACACAATGTGGCTCACACATTATGCTTGCACATGCCACTGTTCCACGTATAATGCCACTGTCCACAACCTGCTATCAATGTATGCCTTTCAGGGCAGCAAGGTGTGTGACACATGCTGTAGGTAGCATCCGCCTGAGCGACCCAGGTAACCTATTGTCTACCATGTCCACACATGCATGAATGTGTATAGGTAACATATATATGTCAGTACTTCATGTACATGCATGCATGTGTATCACACAGCACAAACACAGATATATCATTTACAGGCCACATACAGGTATCAGGTAGTAAACCAGTATGATGTGCATATATACCGAAAGGTAAGATGTACCTAGCTATAAACCTGTGTGTTTACAATAGGGGTCCATTACAATGTGTTCTGTGCATGTAAGTTTTGGAGCATGCACACTGTGGCCTTTAGTGGTTAGAATCGGAGTGCATCCCAAGAAGCCCTGTGCTATTAAGTGTATGAGCGTACCCACTGTCACCTTGTGTAATTTGAGTAAGTGCATCCAAAAAGCCCTTTGTTACTAAGTGTATGAGCATGCCCAGTATAACCTTGTGTAGTTGTAGTCATAGTGCATCCCAAACGGCCCTGTGCTACTAAGTGTATGAGCATGCCCACTGTAACCCTGTATAGTGATAGTAGTTGTCCATTTTGCAGATGACCATACTCCAGTTCAGGTTCATGTTGTGCTACAACTATACCTACCTGCGGATGATGTGTCTTGTTTGTGCGTACAGGTTATAATGGACACCTACTTTAAACACACAGGTCTACAGCTATGTGCTTCATGACTGTAAGTCTCCCTGCTGTTGTCCTCAATCATAGAAGGGCAGTCTAATTTCCTGGGAATGTATAATCTCTGTGGCGCATCTCGTAACTGCGTAGTACTGTAATAGTGATCTGTAGTTAGGCAGGAGTTCTGATCCCACCACTGGCAACTGTGTGTGTGTGTTTGTGCGCCAGCAAATGGCTGAGTGTGTGTGTCAGCAAATGCCTGAGTGTTAGTGTAAGCAAATGGCTGAGTGTGGTTGTGTGTATGTGTGTATCTGTGTCTGCATCCTGTCATGACAGTGGGTTTTGCTGCATTCCAAAGAGATACCTCCTTTTGCACTGGCCTTTATCATTGTCATCTGCTAAACTTCTCTCTTCCCCGCTCCCTACTGCAAGTAATCGGTCCTGTGATGTCACCCAGCTCAGAGGTGGAATCAGAGTAAGTGTAATTGTATGTGTTCTGTGGCACATATCCCACTGCATACCACTGTACTAGTTACCTTTAAATAGGCAAGACGTGTATGCACAATACTGGCAAGTATGTGTGTGATTGTGTGTGTGACTACCCTGTAGCCAGGCATACACATGTGTAATGTCTTTTAGCACACCATGGTAACCATCTGTGGTGACCGGTGTCTACAAGGTATTGCATAGTTAGGAATGATAAAGAATACACAGTCAAGCATGACTACAGTTGGGTATGTTATTTTCCTGTGCCACTGTCGATCAGTGACACAGAAGTGGTTGCTGGGGTGTAGTTCCATACCCATCATTCCCCCACCCTAACTCCACAATCCCCGGGTAGATTACATTAGCCATAATTCCCCACCCCAAACTCCACATACACAACAACCATCCCTTCTCTGGTGAACTGCTTATGATTTAAATGTTATAACACTAGAGATACCTCTGTTTTGTGTACACGTCAATTCCTTTGGAACCTTTCTGTGTTACAAAGGACGTTCAGACGTGTGTGTGTGTGTGTGTGTGTGTGTGTGTGTGTGTGTGTGTATATATATATATATATATATATATATATATATATATATATATATACATATATATATGGCTAAAGCTGTGTCTGTGTATACGCATATATATATATATGTTTTCAGTACTGTGGAATACCTGTAGTAGGATGTGCATTATAGACTCTATGCAACATGTGTATAACCAAAATGGCTTAGTGGTACATCCAGTGACCTCAGTGTGCATGGTCCAGGGTTCAAGACCTGCAAGCCTTGTTGATACTATCAATTAGGACTGCATAAGGCAGTTGTAAGCAGGTGTAAATGTGTTTTCATGACAGTAAGCAGCGGGCACATGCAGGTAACAGACATGTACAACCCACAGTACACTTGGAATGCCCTTCTTTGGCAATCCTGCTGATGTCACCCACCTACGAATACACCTCTGGGACTGCTGTAACCCAGTAATCTCCATGGTGCGTGCTGTAACTGTGTAATGCTGTAGTGTGATAAACTAGCTAGGTAGGGGTTCCATTCGAAGAGAGGACAACTGTGTGTGTGTGTGTGTGTGTGTGTGTGTGTGTGTCTCTGTCTGTCTGAGACAAGAACAATGCCTTTTAGAGTATGCACACTCTTTACAATTCACCTGACCACCTTTGGCAATTCTGGTGATGTCACCCACCTAGTAATATACCTCTAGGACTGCTGTAACCCAGTAGTCTCCGTAGCGCAGGCTGTAACTGTGTATTGATGTAGTGTGATAAACTAGCTAGGTTGGGTTCCATTTGAAGAGAGGCCAACTGTGTGTGTGTCTCTGTCTGCCTGAGACAAGAACCATGCCTTTTAGAGTATGCACACTCTTTACAATTCACTTGACCACCTTTGGCAATCCTGCTGATATCACCCACCTAGGAATACACGTCTAGAACTGCTGCAACCTAATATTGTCCTTAGTGCATGTTGTAACTGCGTATTGCTGTAGTGTGTTAAACTAGTTAGGTAAGAGTTCTATTCCAAGAGAGACCAACTGTGTGTGTGTGTGTGTGTGTGTGTGTGTGTGTGTGTGTGTGTGTGTGTGTGTGTGTGTCTGCCTGAAAAAGTAACAATCCCTTTTAGAGTATGCACACTCTTTACAATTCACATGACCACCTTTGGCAATCTTGCTGATGCCATCCACCTAGACATACACCTCTGGGAGTGCTGTAACCCAGCAATTTCTGTAGCATGTGCTGTAACTGCATAATGCTGTAGTGTGATACACTAGTTAGGTAGGGGTTCTATTCCAAGACATGGCAGGTGTGTGTGTGTGTGTGTGTGTGTGTGTGTGTGTGTGTGTGTGTGTGTGTGTGTGTGTGTGTGTGTGTTTGACTGTCAGAGCCTGTGTGGAGGTGGCTGTGAGTGTCTAACCACTGGACATGTTGGGGAGCAGATTTTGTAGTTTTCCTATATGGTGTCCATCTTATATGTCACAATGTCCATCTCAAGAGGATACAGATGTCAGTCAGCCAAGGGACTGTGT
Source organism: Protopterus annectens (assembly GCF_019279795.1). Classification (NCBI taxonomy): domain Eukaryota; kingdom Metazoa; phylum Chordata; order Ceratodontiformes; family Protopteridae; genus Protopterus; species Protopterus annectens. The sequence continues at coordinate 1,549,542,168 of NC_056729.1, read as the reverse complement.
TGGCAAGCCATACCCCTACATCTGATAAAAGGCCTGGTGAACAAAGTATACAACCCTACTATAACCCGGAATACATCCTAAACCCATATGTCATACACAAACACACTTGCCTAGAATATCCCGCTATGTTGCTAGTACCCTGCACATTGATGACACATAGTAGGCATGGTATTATTGCAGTGGGCTGCAGAGGGCATGGCACCCTGTACAGCAGTACAATAGGCACATAATTATGGACAATGTGCCTTCACTATGTTCCCCACTGGATGCCTGCAACATATGTGGTGCCAACAAATGTGATCCACAGAGGCCATGCAATGCCTTATACATGTGCCCTGTATGGACCGATGCCACTTACACCAGGTAATGCCTGTATCATGCTACCAATGCAGGTGCAGGGTCAACCTGCTGACTATAAGCAGGCCCTGCCACACCAAGCCAGTATTGGCATATCAGAGGATAACAGTCTGTGTACACATCTGCCAGCCAAACCTGGTAGACCTGTACATGTCACTGTACATTAATGTGGGACGTGCACATCCCATGCAATGTCCATGTCAAGGACTATCAAACACAGACATGGCATGCATTGCAAAGCTATGGCCATACACAATGATAACCAGGATGTCAGGACAGTTCATACGATACCCATCTGTGTGGGACATTGCAGACACTACAACCCTGTACCACACTGCACACCATTGTCGGGTGGTGTGATGCCAAGGATTACCCCTAACCCAGCCTTGTACAGCCATCTTGCACAGCCAACCACTACACACCCATGAAGCAATGCACACATGCATGTCAGTACTGGCACCTTGTGTCTGCATGTGGGGTATGATGCTCCCAACCACAGTCACTCCCAGTATAACTCCCATTGGCATACCAACAGATAGCAAACACGTTTACATGCCCTAGCCCATAGAACTTCCGGATATCCCCTGTGGTGCATGTAGTACCTGTGCATTACTGCAGTATGGCAAACTAAGTAGTTTGCAAGTGCATTTGTGGGCCTGACAAAGAGTTTCATTGTGAGTCCATTAGAGTGTGTGTTTGTGTTGACAGTGACATATGTTCATATGGACAGTCATGTGTGCTACACCTTATGTATGTCTACTATATCTCTGTTGCAGATGTCACTCACCAGCACACATATATGTTCTTACAGCACACCAACATGTCAGTTTTGTGGAACATGGAGTAACTGCATGCGCTTGTAATAGTAATGACTAGTCAGTCAGGGGTTTGAGCCCCTGTACTGGTAGGTGTGTGACAGATAATGCTTAGGTTTTAGTCTCCAAGCCCTTATCTGATGTACTTTGCCTCTGTCTGTCCCTCCCACACACTCTTTGGTGGATGTGGAGATGTACACCTGCTCAGCAGCAGCTTGTGTTTTGTAAGTGATGGTCATGATCAGGTGATGGCCTCTGCACCTATTGCAGTCCTCCTCTAGCTGATTGCATGTGGAACAGCTGTGATGATTTTCCCATAGCCGATCATATGAAAACCCAGTACAATATCTAGGAACATCATGTTGGTGTTTGCCCATGACAGCCACTGTGAGTGGTACCTGGATCTGGTGTTTGGTAAACGACATCACAGATGATATATGGATGTTCCTCAAACAACATACACAGTGGGAAATAGCCTAAAGACAGGAAGGTGATATGTCAGACATGACTACAGCATGTAAGTCTAGCTATGCTTCATTGAGACTACTGCCTGTTTAACAAGTTGTGTGTGGTAATGGCTATTCTGCATGTTTTAAAACTGACAAGACAGTGCTCTGTTTGTGAGGGACCCCATCTGTAGGGCCATCTGTGGACTGGTCAGTGTGTGGAACCACTTGTCTCCTGTGTTACTCACTGAACACACATCTGTGAACTGCAGGAGCATAGTGTGAGGATTGCAATCGGTACATGGTGATAGTGAAGAGTTACTGCCATCGCATTCCTGATTGGACATATGTCACATGAAACAAAGGTATGACAGACACTGTCTGGGGTTCTCAGTGACATACCAATAATGACCCACTGTTCATAGCTGCAGTCACAAGTCTTCTACACTTTGTACAGATGTCATGCAGTATATATGCATGGGTTGTGCTCCCTCTGCAAATGTATATTATCTGTTGTGTTGGGTTGATGGTCATATCTATGCATGCTGTTATAAGTAATCCTGAATGCTGTTGACTATTACTAAGCCATATCTGTGTTTAAACCGCAACACCATAGGCTGTATGGGCTTGGAGGTCCCAGCAGATCCTTCTGTCCCACTTCAGCTGGCCATGGCACCGGGCACCAGCACATCTGGTTCCCAGCCTTGGACCTCCACCTCTGTTGGCTCTGTACCACCTTCTGGTGGTACCGGCACTGAGGATGGGCTTGTCCCCCTTGGGAGCAGGTCCAGACAGGAACATGTCCGCTGTCATACAGTCCCAGACGTGGTGCATAGGGGGCTCAATAAGGGGTTTCAAGACCAGATACTGTAGCTCAAGGGCAGAGTGTCACATATACAGGGTGAGGCTGCTCTTCCTATACAGCCCCCAGCACTGCCACCTTTGCAGCTGTTTTGGTGCAGTGGTGGCTGCCCATGGCTGGGGACCTCTGTCCCACTGTTTCCATCTGGGGGCTCATGGGCTTGTGACAGTCAAACACTCCTCCCTGTCTGAGGTGTATCCCCCTACATGTGTCATATACTGACCCTGTATGCTGTCTTGTCTGTCATCCTACCCTACCTCTCCTCCACAAGCATACCTACTCTCCTTCCCCCACAACCCACTCTCACCCTATGGAAACAAAAGGCCAATCGGTTCCTAGAACAACATTTGCCCCATACATAGCTGTCCATTTCTCACACATGTCCACTGGACACATGTAACCCTTTTAATATACATCACAACATACTCCAGTTGTCCTCACCCCTGTCTCTCAGGCACACAATCCTAGTATGCACATGACTCCTAAATGTCCCAGGTACACATGATGCAGACGACCCCATTGTACACACAACACTACCGGTCCCTCTATGGTTACCCCATTTACCTTTATCATCATGATGATGTCACACACAGTTCCTTGCAAGAGTACTGTTCTCACATAATGATTGGACAGGAACTGTTGTGTTAATGTAAATAACATGCACAGAGTGATGTATATGGCCAATGTACAAATGTTTGAGTGTATGAATGATACATGTCTGTCTGAGGGAGTCTTGATATTACATAGGAGAACACCACTGCATAATACAGGCATTGCTGGTGTGTCCCTTTTAATTCCTTTGTAATGCTTTGTTGTCACATGGGATGTTCCTGGTATGTCTATATATATGTATGTATCTATATCTGGACATAAACACTCACGCATACATCTTCATGATGGAATACATTTCCTTTACTGTTGAATGACTGCGCTGGATATGTTTGTGATAAGGTTCAATGTCTGTATATCTGCCATGGCTTAGTGGTAAATCACAATAGCTGTGTGTGCAGGGTCCTGGGTTCGAGCCTTGCAGAGGCCATTTATTTCGTTGCTGGGCAGAACAAGGCTGTTGAATACGGAGTGATTAAGGCACATTAAAGCAGTTGTGAGTGGGTGTGCATGGGTTTGTGCAGAGCTAAGCAACGCTAACCTCCCGTTACAGTTTCTTACACTCAGTTAGCCTCTACATTGCTTTACCAGTGTAATACTCGCATACTGACGGCCAAACAGGCTTACACCTGCTTGCTCACGCACTTGCAAATGCACAGCATTTGGTGTTTGCATCTGACACTCACACCCCTGTGTGGGAGTGAGTACTATGATATTACCTTGTGATGCCTATTACGTCAGATTACATGCCTACAATAAAGGGAATGGCTGCCCATTAGGCGACAGCATGCAATTCGACTGTATGGAATCCGCGGCCTGTCCAGAGTTTGATTCATATTATTGTTGTGTTCCTCTTACATTCTGCACCTGTTTGGCTAATACATGGGAACTGACACTCTTCAATACAAACAAGTAATTGGGTTTTGGAACCCACATCCTTCAGCTGAGTAATGCTACTACATACCTAATATTCTATCATCATTCTAAGGTTGTCAGTGGAATATGTGCTTTCTGTCCCTATCAGACTTCTCATACGACTAGGGAAAAATACAAACTGAATCAGGGACATGTCATAACAACATCAGGGACACATTTAAATTATTGGTGCTATTAACCTGACACATTGACAGACTCAGAGCATATGAATTCATACACATTTTCTGAGGTAAATGATGTTTATAACTCTTAATTGTTGTCATTATTCATTACGTGTAATTCACCACCTTTCCTCCAAATGTCACTAGTTTTAGGAGGGATTAAGTGGGACAGAGTTAGAAATTGATTCAAAATCAGGGACATCCCTAGAAATCGGGGACAGTTCAGAGCTATGGTCCCTATTTGTTCCCCCAATGGTTTATGTCCTGTCAAGTGGATTTGCTCTTAGGGGTTGAGAGGTATGGGCATCAGCTATGCCCATTTTGGAATATCACTTACATCCCTGGGGCAGTCCTAATACGACTGCGCCAGCCAACACCTGCACGCCTAGGCCCATAATTGCATACCCATAGTTCCCCCACCTGCCACTCCTCTACAGCACTCAACCTTGTGGGTGCAGGTGGGGTATAAACACACCACTTCACACTGCCCACTCTCCCCATGTTGGGACACATGTCGTACATTGTGTCGACCAATGGGTTATTAGGCTTGCACAACCTACTGGTCCGTGTACATCTACAGCCTGGTTTGATAAGTCATTACCGGGACTGCCTCCATTGATCATTAATTTTTGGGTCCCACAACGGACATCAATGTCTATGTTTCAAGATTAGACCTAGCAGGTCTTTCCCACTGGTGGTATCCTGCCGGTGGTCTGGGAAGCAGTGGTGTGTTTACTTTTATTGTGTCTGTATGTCTCACCATCCTAGATGGGGAGGTGGGGGGGTTGATACTACGTGTTACATGTTTGTTTATTGGATCCCTCAATTCATATGCATGGCCTGTGAACATATGTAACTCGTAACTGCTGTATCATATCCTAGCTATATACATGTGTATATTTACAGTCACATATATATATCTATATACATTACTATATACAGATATATCTTTATATGTATGCATACATGTATATTTATATTTTGCTGTCTATATATATACATATATATATATATATATATATATATATATATATATATATATATGTAGAGAGAGAGAGAGAGAGAGAGATGTAACAGCATATGGGTCTATGGGTGTCTGCATATGTCTATATTTATATGTGGGTATGTATCTGTATTCTGTCTCTGTATGTATACATTTGTACTATGGAGAGGGAGAGGCTTATCTCTATGTCACTATGGGTAGATATACACACACATACCTCTACATATATACATCTACATCTGGTTATTCCATTCTTTGCCATATAGATTACACTTTGCTGCAGTGGGACTTGTAGTGGGTATGGCTGCTCATTGGGCGATGCCTCTGCCCACTGAACACATTCGCTTACATCCCTAGGGCTGTCCATATAGGCCCACATCAGCCAACACCTGCACACCTAGACCCATAAGTAGATACCCATAGTTCCACCACCCGCACCTCCTCAACAGCATCCATCCTTATTCTGGGTCCTGGTCTGTTCTGGACACACCGCTACACGCTGCCCACTCTCCAGTTCACGGGACCCATTTCATACAGTTGTCTCGGCCCATGGGTCATCGGGCTTTCCCATCCTTGTATTCCGAGTATGTATACACCCCAGCCAGAATGTTCAGTCTATCACCTTCTTTTGGTCTTGGCAATTTTTGGGTGTCCCGCAAGGGATGCTCCTGTCTGTGTTCCAAGATTAGAATTCAAGGGTGCACTGTGTACCCCCCTGGTTGTATAGTGCCTGTCGTCTGGGGAGCAGTGGACTCTTTACATTGTTTGGGTGTAGGTTTCCCATGTCCAGCTGGGGGGGTGGAAGGTCATGCTACATGTTTTCTGTTTCTTGCTTGGACCCCTCACTTCCATTGGCATAGCTTGTGAACATATGTCATTCTTGTGTGCTGTTTCCTATCATAGCTGTATATCTGTGTATATCTATGCACACACACATTCACGCACGCACATTATATATATATATATATATATATATATATATATATATATATATATATATATATAGATATAGATATATATATATATATATATATATATATATATATATATATATATATATATATATATATATATATATATATATATATATATATATATATATATATATATATATATATATATATATATATATATATATATATATATATATATATATATATATATATATATATATATATATATATATATATATATATATATATATATATATATATATATATATATATATATATATATATATATATATATATATATATATATATATATATATATATATATATATATATATATATATATATATATATATATATATATATATATATATATATATATATATATATATATATATATATATATATATATATATATATATATATATATACATATGTGTGTCTGTAAAGCAATGTATACCCCGCGCAAATGCACTTACACATGCTTATTGGTGTTTATATATGCTTGAACCTGCTTACTAGTGCCTTATTCATTATGACACTGACACTTCACTCCAGTTAACGTTTAATTGATATTTCACAGGTTATACAGCAGGCAGATGTCGCAATATATTCATGTACAGATTACTGATGGTAAATGGTATGTGATGCAGTGGGATCCGGTACGGGGATGGCTGTCCATTAGGCGGTTGCTCTAACCAATACACTATTGCTGTGCTGCTTCATTTGCATATATACCCATATACCCATGGCTCCTGGTTTCCCAAACACACACCCCAATGCCTCCTTAACACTGCAGTCTTCCATTCTCCAGTTGGATTCTCTGTGTTTTCACACCACTACACATCGGCCACTCCCTACTCCTATAGACCTATCCCATTGGTTGACTCACTCCACGTATCCTCAGAACTCCCAAACGTTTAGTCCACAACCATTGGTGACATGAGCGACCAAAAGAATACTAATCACAATTTTTGGGTTGTCCCACATGGGACACGCATGTGTTTATGTCAAGATTAGACTCTATACTTCATTACATCCTTACTCCCGTTAACATGACACTACAATACATTAATAAGTATGACTATGTGGTAACGGACACGTTACATATGAGAGCCTAATTATGTACGTGTTCGGTGTATTTCTTTTCCAAATTGACTGGTTTAGTAATTGGCATTGCCATAGCAGGCAGATCACAGGAATGATTCCATGTGTGGGAAAGTCCTCACATTTGATTATTTTCAGCACAGCACTGACTTTGGACATTGTACACACTTCTACATTTAGTAGTTTTGTCGAATCCCTCTTCTACACAACCTATTATTCTATCTACTGTCAAGGTTTGTAAGGGCACATTCATGTTATTTATGTCTGCAAATGGAATGAATGTGTTACAGAGAATGTACTTCTACATATTGATGTCTGCATGTGTGTATGCATATATACTTATAACGAACTCGCTTACCTCCATGGGGCGGTCCAATTAGAACAAGCCCATCCAACCCTGGCACGCCTGGCTCCATAATTTCATACCCATAGTTCCTCCACCCCACCGTGTTCAACATACATGCATACCATCCATTGTCCACTTGTTATCACAGCCATGACACACCTCCACACATTGCTCTCTCCATAACGTTGGGGGCTCTACATGTATGTTGTCCCAACCTATGTATTCTCAGGCTCTCCCACCATTTAGTCCTTGAACATACCTGCCCTTGCTTGTGTAATGGTTGGATGGCCAAATGGTCTATCAATCTTTGGGTAGTCCCACCAGGGACTACCCTCTGTGTGTAAAGTAGACTTAGCAAATCAACAATGTTACTCCCACTGGTAATATCCTGTCTGTGGTGTGAGTAACAGTGCTTTGCTCACTCCTGCCCAGCTTGATATGACATACGCTGGCAGCGCTATATAATACTGGGGTTGCTGTTGATTCCCTTCTCATTCCTTTTGTATGCTTTGTTGTTACGTTGTTCTTTCTTCATAGATATATATATGTATATATATATTGTATATCTGTATATATTTATATACATTTCTTATGCTGGGCACTGCTTAGACCCACGCAAGCACACTCAGACTTGTTTACTGGTACTTATATGTGTTTACTGCTGCTTATTTGTGCTTACACCTGCTTACTAGCACCTTATTCATTATGATAGTGCTACTTTGCTTGAATGATATTTAAGTTAAACATTTCATGCGATTCTCTTATGTCGATTTTACTGCAAAATGACATTCATTCCACATGGAAAATGATATGTGCTATTGTTGGGCTCAAACCGTGAATGCCTGTTTGTTAGGCGGATGCTCTGAACACTACACTATTGACATTTACTTTGATTCCGCATGTTTTTCTCAATTTGAATGACCGTGATGTGTAAGCTACACATGGCGGAGGGCAGCTACGTGCAAACACACTGCGCTTTGTTTACACCTTTGATATTGCAGCAATTCAAATGTATAATAGGGACACAGGGAATCTAATTGTAATAGTTCTAGGGACAGGGCTCAACATTCCACTACGTGCTTGTGTGTTTACTACAATTTTATTTCACTGTTTATGGATACTCTTGTATGCTTAGCATACGTTTCAGTATCCACGGACACTGAATTATTGACTTACTATTAGGGGCAGGCTCTACTAGTAGGCATAGTAGGTTTAGCAAGTGTCAGGGCATGTTTATGCCTCCATAGAGCACTTGTACATGCCCCCTGCACTCGCACGCATTTCCTGTGCACGTCGAGGGTGCGGCAGCATGCCCTCATACATATTCATATGGTACTTCTGTGCCATCTGTATTGAAGATGCTCGGCACAAGGCTAAAACCATCCTTGCATCGAGCTTCTTGAATCCCGGGGAGTGAATTAAGCAAAGCAAGATAATACAGATAGCTGGACATACACTAGGTGACACTATTTTCTATATAAATAACAGCATTTCACTTCACTGTGTCTCTCAAACACCAGATTCTTGGAGTTAATCTGCACATCTAGTCACTCAAACCTGTGCTGAATTTTATTTTTCAAAACAAATTTGATAGAAGAAAGAACCTTTGCATTTCAGTTTCTGCTAGCAAGTAACATGAAAAAGAAATGTCATCAGGTTGCACACTGGGACAAGGTGCTGCATTTCAGCTTGGTCATTTTGGATAAATAAACTTAAAATTTGGTGTAGAAAGGCAAATAGAAATCAGCATACTTGTCTGACAACACCATTGAAGAGTGAACCACAGACAGTGGATGAAGCATTACTTTATGATGTGTCACTTTTCTTATGTGATACCCAACCACACAGTGAAGCATTCAGTATACACAGGAAGAATAGTGACCACCTGTTGGAGCATTCAGTATACACAGGGAGCAAAGTGACCACCTTTCAGAGCAATCAGTATACAAAGGGAGAACAATGACCACATAATGAAATGTCAGTACAGACAAGGAGAAAAGTGACTAGCTACTGAAGCATTCAGTGTACACATTGAGAACAATGACCACCAATGTAGCATTCAGTATATACAGTGAAAACAATGACAACCTATCGGAACATTCAGTATAGAAAGGGAGAACAGTGGCCACCTGTTGGAGCATTCAGTATACACAGGGAAAACAATGACCACCTATCGGAACATTCAGTATAGAAAGGGAGAACAGTGGCCACCTTTTGGAGCATTCAGTATACACAGGGAAAACAATGACCACCTATTGGAACATTCAGTATAGACAGGGAGAACAGTGGCCACCTGTTGAAGCATTCAGTATACACAGGGAAAACAATGACCACCTATCAGAACACTCAGTATAGAAAGGGAGAACAGTGGCCACCTGTCAGAGCATTCAGTATACACAGGGAAAACAAAGACCACCTATCGGAACATTCAGTATAGAAAGGGAGAAGAGTGGCCACCTGTCAGAGCATTCAGTAAGCACAGGGAAAACAATGACCACCTATCGGAACATTCAGTATAGAAAGGGAGAAGAGTGGTCACCTGTCAGAGCATTCAGTATACACAGGGAAAACAATGACCACCCATCGGAACATTCAGTATAGAAAGGGAGAACAATGGCCACCTGTCAGAGCATTCAGTATGCACAGGGAAAACAATGACCACCTATTGGAACATTCATATAGAAAGGGAGAACAATGGCCACCTGTCGGATCATTCAGTATGCACAGAGAGAACTATGACCACACAGCAAAATATTCAGTATAGACAAGGAGAGCAGCAACCATCTATCAGAGAATTCAGTATCCACAGAGAGAACAGTGACAACCTATCAGAGCATTCAGTATAGACAGGGATAATAGTGGCCAACTATCAGAGTATTCATTGTAGACAGGGACAACAATGACCACACAGCAAAGTGTTCAGTATAGACAAGGTGAACATTGACCACCTATTGAAGCATTCAGGATATGCAGGGACAACAGTAACCATCTATTAGAGCATTCAGTATATAAAGGGAGAACAGTGACTACATATCAGAGCATACAGGATACACAGGGAGATGCATGGTCTGATAGTCCATTTGGCTACTCTTATCTGACCATTGACTCCTTCCTTCCTTTCTTCCACAGACTTACTCTGCTCTATGTTTGGGGCTGATGAGTAGGTACAGGCACATGGGCAGTGCACTGTAGTTTTATTTGTTTGTGTTTCACAGACTCAGTAAATGTCAGTAATGGAGCATTATTTTGAGCACTAGTGTTTTGCTGAAAAATACTTGAGCAAGTTGTCATGATTCTGCCGCAGTGCAGTATAGTTCATTATTTTAATTTTTAATTTAATCTATTTCCTAACCAGGTATGACATATTACTGCTTCAGAATACAGGCTGCTATACCCGTTTTAAATACAAGCTTGGTAATGAAACTGCTGCAAAGTATATTTACCTCCTTTTTAGCCACAACCTAAACCCCAAGATCAAGGGTAAATTCACTATAGATATATGTATATATATATATATATATATATATATATATATATATATATATATATATATATATATATATATATATATATTATGTGTGTGTGTGTAATTTACTATAGCCAATTAATCATCACATTTTGGGGAACAGGGAAGAAACTAGAGTGCTAGAAGAAAACCTATACAGGCATAGGGGAAACGCAAAAAACTATCTGAGGTCAGAATGTGACCCTTTAACTGCTAGGCAAAGGTCTTACACTAGGGTCACTGTGCATTTTCATAGGATCATAGTAGATTACTAGGCTATTGACCCAGACGTAATTTTAAGCCTAGCCATTTCAACCCAATGTAATACCGTAGAGGTACTAGTCAAGTAGTCCTTGATGATAACGCAACATTTGCATTATGGAGTAAGTAAAAGGAATATAATTAGTAATGCAGATATGTTACTTAGTAGTCTAAATTTGCAATTTGCACTCCAGAGTAAATAGCCTACACTTACAAACAGCAGGAATACAAGGTGAAAGGTGAATATGTAAAGAACTAAATCTGAACTCATTTCAGCTTCCAATATAACCAAATGGAAACTTCTCTTCAGCAATCTCGTGTATGCTAACTTAATTGAAAATGGTATGGGAGGCAGGTGTACAAAAAACAGATGTTGCAGATACAACCAGGTATATATGGTATTGTTATGAAAAGGAAGAAGAAAAACTAATGATGTATTTAAACGCTTAATATTTTGCTAATATGAAGCAAATATGGCCTCTGGGAATCCATACTAAAGCAAAGAAAACTACAGTGTTATAGATAAGTCTGTCACACCCATGGACCAGTACAGGAAGCAGAAAATGGACCCTTGCAGGGGGCTGCACCTGTTTTACCCCTTACATAATCTAAATAACTCTAGGGTTACATCCCAGAGCAAAGAGACTTACCAGAAATGCAATGGCTCTAGACAAGGCCCCAAAGTCAGTCAGGGGTTCCAAATCTTCCACAGAGGTAAATATACTTTGCAGCAGTTTCATTACCAAGCTTGTATTTAAAACAGGTATAGCAGCCTGCATTCTAAAGCAGTAATATGTCCCTGACTCAGGGACTGGAAAAATAATTTCGAAGGAGGGAATATCCACACAGGCACATCTGTGTTGTTTCCATTGCTATTGCTAATACAGGTAGTGGCATATTTATACCTGTCAAGATAAAGGCCAGCATGAGACACTGCTCTCCATAGCACAAGCTGTCTTCAGATCCAAAATTTTCATTGCAGTTTTCAGAGGAATTTCCATTAAGAGTTAAAGATGTTGGTTGTTGTTGTGAAGTCAAAACATTTGAAGAAATAGCACTAAAAGACTCTGAGACTTAAAAAAAATATTTTTTATTAAAACTACATAAACTATCAAACTATATTGCACTACAAGCTCTGCTGTAGAGATACAGGCATAAGTATAGCATAAGTATAGCTATGCAGACAGTTTACTTTAGATCACAACTACAAAATCCAGCTTCTGATGTCAAAGCAAACAAATATATGAGACACATATTTTCTGATATCATCTCCCAGATTCTGTATGCCTTGCACCGTGTGCAGGAACAGTGCAGGAGTTCTAGCAGGCAATATGTCTGCCGTGCAATATAGGAACAGTCTGCAGGGGCATGCATGAGCGCTCCTGCACTAGTCCTGCACGGACTAAGCCCCTGTATGCAAATCACCCCATTTGCAGGAGAAATCCATGCAAATGAGGTGAATTTGCGATCCAGGAAGCTTGCAACCGGCCATGCAGGACTAGTGCAATCTGCAGAAATGTACTTGGTTAGTAACCGAGTACATTTACGCAAAATCCAAAACGGAGCCATGACAGCTCCAAATAAAGGCTGCATATCAGTCAGGAAGCATGCCAAAGGCCAAGTATAAGGCCATTGGCATTGCAAACAACATAAAAAATAAAAAATCAACTTTCATTTTTTTTAGCCGATCTTGACTGGATCGGGGGGACAATAACAAAATAAACCTAAAATAAGCATTCTAACTAAAACTAAAACCACTATTCTGCCATGCAAGTCAATGGCAGGCAGAAGACAACATGGCCACTGAGTAGTGGTTGCTAAGTGGGGAGGCTCAGTGTGAAACATGTAACTATGCATTAGCAGGCAATCCTATGCAAATGAGGGGAATGATAGTGAATCCCAGTTTTCCCCTGTGGCTCAAGTTTGCTCCTAGCTAAGCACAGCTAAGCAAGGGGTGTGTATGACTCTGTCTAGCACTCTGTACATTGCCTAAGCAGGTGTGAAAGCCATGCAACTGGTATTAAAGGTTTAAAAAAAGTTAAACCAGGAAATGGCACCTCTGTACACATTTGAGCACTCTGTTTGCATGGTACATCCCTGGGCTTAAACAGGAAGGCAGTGGGAAGGGAAGCCAGCAGTAGGAAGGTACTCTAGGAGAAAGAGCATAGCTGGCAGGTGAAATGTATCAGAATCAGCCAATTACACAGGCAGCAGACCAGCCCAGCCCAGAACACTACTATAAACTATGCAAACACATTCCCCTCTATTTTTCCCACACTCTACACCACAGGTGTAAACAAGCGGGAACTTTTAACACTCACAACAACAAAATGATAGGGGCTGCAATAGCTATCATACAACAACTTGTGGAAGAGGCTGAGGGTGATGAGGATGAGAATGCTGTTGAGCAACCCACAGTGAGGAGCAGGAGAAGAGTGTACAGACCCAGGGTAACCTACCAGGGGCTACATGAGCTGGAGATAGTGGAGCGCTATAGGGTGGACAGGGACCTCCTACAGCAAATTGTTGAGCTGTGCCGGCCATGTCTCACACATAGAACTAAGAGAGGAGTACCCATCCCAGTGGATACCAAGGTATGTGTAGACCTAAGGATACTAGCTACAGGTACCACCCAAAGGCCAACTGGGGATATGATGGGAATCTCACAGGCATCAGCATCCAGGGTACTCCACCAGTTCCTGAATGCCATGTTAGCACATGTCGGTGAGCACATATATTTCCCCAACACCCGTGAGGCGTTGGCCAGCAATATGCAACTGTTCCACCAAATAGCATAATAACCTGAAGTAGTGGGTGCTATAGACTGCATGCACATATGCATCAAAGTACCACCCAGTGAGCAGGGTAGAGTCTTCATCAACTGCAAGGGCTTCCCCTCCATCAACTGCCAGGCCATGTGCGATGCCCAGGGCATAATAATGAATGAATGTGTGTGCTGGCTGCCCTGGAAGCTATCACAATTCTCACATCTGACATCCGATGTAGCTGTACCAGAGATTTGCCAATGGTGACATCCCTCACGGTCACCTAGTGAGGATGCTGGATACGCACTGGAGTTGTGGCTGATGACACCCATCAGAAATGCACACACACCCAAACAAGAACTCCATAATGAGGCACACACACAGACCAGAATTATTGTAGAGCATGTGTTTGGGATGCTCAAGACATGGTTCCGGTGCCTGTGTGTGTCTGTGTGTGTGTGTTTGTGTGTGTCTGTGTGTGTGTGTGTGTGTGTGTGTGTGTGTGTGTGTGTGTGTGTGTGTCTCTGTCCGACTCTGTCTGTGTAGAGATCAATGCTTTGTAGGGTAGTCACACTCCCTACAATTGAAATGTGCTACTTTGGCAAGGCTGCTGATGTCATCCACCTGGAAACACACCTCTTTGAAGGTTGTAGCCCAGTAATCTCCGTAGTGCATGCCATAACTATGTACTGCTGTAATGTGATAAAATAGTTAGGTAGGAGTTCTAATCCCAGACTTGGCAAGTGTGTGTGTGTCTGTCTGACTCTCTCTGTGTAGAGAGCAATGCTTTTTATGATAGTCACACACCCTACAATTCAAATTCTCTACTTTGGCAAGGCTGATGATGTCACTCACCTAGAAATACACCCCTGGGAAGGTTATAGCCCAGTAACCTCCGTAGCATGCCCTATAACTGCGTACTGCTCTAGTGTGATAAATTAATTAGGTAGGAGTTCTAATACCAGACTCGGCAATTGTGTGTGTGTAAAGAGCAATGCATTTTAGGCTAGTCACACTCACTACAATTCAAATGTCCTACTTTGGCAATCCTGCTGAAGTCATTCACTGTGAAATACACCTTTGGGAAAGGGGCACTCCAGTAATCTCCATGGTGCATCCTATAACAGCATCATGCTGTAGTGTGATATAGACCTCTGGTAGGGGTTCTATCCCCACACATGGCAGTTGTGTATGTTTTGTGTGTGTTTCTATGTTTGTGTAGGGAGCAATGCATTTTAGGCTAGTCACACTCACTACAATTCAAATGCCATACTTTGGCAATCCTGCTGATGTCATTCACTGTGAAATACACCTTTGTAGAAGGGGCACTCCAGTAATCACCATGGTATGTCCTATAACAGCATCATGCTGTAGTGTGATATAGAACTCTGGTAGGGGTTCTATCCCCACACATGGCAGTTGTAGATATTTCATGTGTGTTTCTATGTTTGTATAGGGAGTAATGCATTTTAGGCTAGTCACACTCACTACAATTCAAATGCCCTACTTTGGCAATCCTGCTGATGTCATTCACTGTGAAATACACCTTTGGGGAAGGGGCACTCCAGTGATCTCTGTGGTGCATCCTATAACAGCATCATGTTGTAGTGTGATATAGAACTTGGGTAGGGGTTCTATTCCCACACATGGCAGTTGTGGACATTTTGTGCGTGTTTCTGTGTTTGTGTAGGGAGAAATGGATTTTAGACTATTCACACTCACTACAATTCAGATGCCCTATTTTGGCAATCCTGCTGATGTCATTCACTGTGAAATACACCTTTGAGGAAGGAGAACTCCAGCAATCTCCATGGCATATCCTATAATGGCATAGTGCTATAGTGTAATATACTAGTTAGGTAGGAGTTCTAATCCCAGAAATGACAAGTGTGTGTGTGTGTGTGTGTGTGTGTGTGTGTGTGTGTGTGTGTGTGTGTGTGTGTGTGTGTGTGTGTGTGTCTGTGTTTGTCATTCGGATCCTGTGTAACGGTGGTTGTGAGTGTGTAACAACTGGACTCAATGTGAAGTGGGTTTTGCAAACTTCTTATATGGTGGGTCAAGTATATATCACAATGTCCACCGTACAGGGATAACAGATGTGAAATAGCCAAGCGGCTGGGGTTCAAATCCATACCCCCAAATGTGACATCAATGCCAGCTGAACAACATTAGCAACCCTTGTATTATCCAGGGTACACCCCCAACCCATGTCTCATAAATACACACACACTTGTCTAGGCAACAGCCTCTATGTTGGTAATACCCTGCATATTGCCCACTAATAGTAACCATGGTGTGATTGCAGTGGGCTACAGAGGGCATGGCACCCTGTCCATCTGTCCAAAAGGCATGTACATGCCGACAGTGCACCTCCACCATGTTCCCCACTGGACAGCTGCAACACCTGTGATGCCATCAAATGTGACCCACAAAGGACATGACATGCCTGAAACACAAGCCCTGTATGAACAGATGCCACTGAAACCAGAGAATACCAATATCATGCTATCAATGTAGGTGCAGGGCAGACCTGCTCTCCATGAGCAGTTCCTACTACATGAGGCCAGGACTGGCACATCTGATGATAATGACCTGTGTACACAACATGGGCCAGACACCTCAGGTACAGTTCAACATGTCACTGTACATGCATGTGGGAGGTGTGCATATTTCAGAAACTGTCCATATCATAGACTAAGGAACACATACATGGCAAGCAATGCACAGTGTTGGCCACACGCAATAGTTAACCAGGTGACTGGATGGTGAATACAATACCCAACTGTGTGGGCAACTCCAGACACTACACCCCTGAGCCACAATGCAGACCATTGTCATGTGGCCTGATGCCAAGGTATACCCATCACCTAGCCTTGTATAGCCATTTGGCACCATCAACCACAACACACCCATGAAGCAGTGCACACATGCATGTCAGTATTGGCACCCATGTCTCTGTGTGTGGTGTATGATGTGCATGACCACATTCCCACTTACTACAACCCCCATTGACATACTGAAGCATGCTGTCTGATGTCAGACACCTCCACATACCCTTTGCATATATAACCTCCGTATGACACTTGTAGTGCATGTGATAGCTGCACAGTACTGTGTTGTGGCAATCCCATTACTGATGAGTTGTATTCCTGGCCCTGCCAAGTGTGGCAATGTGTGTGCATCCCTGTGAGAGTGTGGCTGTGTTGACGCTAACACCTGTTCATGCAGGCAGGCACATGTACTACACGTACCACATAGCTACCATATCTCTGTTGCAGATGTCACTCATCATCACATATACGTTCTGAGGGCTCCCCAACATGTAACCTATGTGACACATCCAATAACTGCATGGACATATGATAGCACTGCATAGTCATTGGGGTTTGATACCCTGTACTGGTAGGTGTGTGACACAAACATGCGTAAGTTTTACTCTCCCACCCCTCCCTGGCTTTTCTGTGCCTCTGACTGCCTCTCTTACTCCCTCTGTGGTGGATGTAGAGACTTAAACCTGCTTTGATTAGGCAGCAGCATGTGTATTTTAAGTAATGCTCATGATCAGCTGATGGTCTCTGCATGAATTGCAGCCCTCCTCTAGCTGATTGCATGTGGAACAGCTGTGGTAACATTCCCATACCCAATTGCATGGAAACACACAGCAATATCTAGGAACATCATGTTGGTGGTGGGCCATTCATTCACTTGGAGCAGGAACTCAATCTGTTGTTTGGCAAACAGCATCTCAAATGGATTGGGGTTTACCTCTAACAACATACACTGTGAAAACAGGCCAACACACAGGAGGGGGATGTGCCTGACTTGACTACAGACTGTAAGTGCTGCTATACTGCATTTGGAGTAATGTTGGTTTAACAGGATGCGTGTGGATATGGCTCTCCTACATGTTTACATACCTGCCATGTCATTGCTATGTTAATGAGGGAACACCCATCTTTAGGGCCATCTGCAGACTGGCCAGTGTGTGGTACCTTTTGTTTCAGGTGTTACCCACAGAGCACCTATCTGTGAACTGCAGAAGGTAGTGTGAGGATTACAGTCTGTAGATGGTATCAGCCGTGAGAGTTACTGCAACAAACCCTGTTACAACAGTAAATGTATGAGGTTATCACAGCAACATGTCAATATTGGCCCTGTGTATGTGCCTCCAGCCACAATTCTGACAACCTTTGTACATATGTCATGCAGTAAGGGGTGCATATGTACTGTACACCATAATTAGTGACATCATATCTGATAACAAGCCAGTGAGATATTAGACTGGTACACATGTAATGTATTGTAGGGGTTATATTTGATGACCTAACCTAGACATTCTTTGGTTGTGTGTACAGTACTGAGGGTTGTGTACTTATTGTCAGCAGTGTGTGTATTGTTAATATATACCTTGGCCTGTGTACAGACTGTGGTAGATGTCATTGTTCTTGGTCCTGTTCTATCTAATGTTACATGCTGCTACACTGTATGTTACCCTATCGGCTTACATGTCTGTAGGGCCATACACGCTATGTCCCATACCACAGACAGGCAGCGGTCAACACTGTGTAGTGGCCCAGTATATGTATGGTTAGTGTGTGGGTGGCACATATGAGGTTGGTGTTGAACAGATAGTCCATATACTGTAATAATACGCTAGCATGCCATATGTAGCTGTGGCTGTGTTCACATTGGTTGTGGTGATGCACTTACACACAGGTGTATGTTACTCTGTTCTGTGGCATGTCTGTAGAGACTGCTATCTATGTGCAGGTTCATGTGCATTCCCCCATAGGAAATGTAGGCCAGTGTTGAGCCAGTCTGCCTGTAGCCTGCACAGTGCTTTGTTACATGCCTAGCAGCTTAGTGTACTTACCCAATGAGATATAATGTCTAGTTACTTGCCAGATGTACTGCTGCTGGGCCACCATAACAGTGATGTATGTCAGACAGAGCAGTGGTATGCTGCACAGGTGTATGTCAATATCTAGTGGGTGGTATGTGGCCATGGCACCTCCTTACCAATGGTTATTATGTAACAGGACAGACAGTTATGTGTGAATGCATAACCTATGGGGGCAAATGTATACCAGTAGTTACATGTTATACCCATCTACATGGCTGTTAACATCCACATTGTCAGGATTGGTCCAAGTGTCTTGCACTAAGAGGTTATGTGTATACCTCTGGACTATCCAGAGTGTGTCAGACTGTCCACATATATTGACCATTATCTCTGCTGTAGTCCACAGGAGCATTACATGCTAGCAATGGCATTGTACTATGATGTCCTTAGAATGTCTGACTAGCCAATGGCGCACATGTTAAAAGCAGATGTGACCTCCCACACACACCATGTCTGTGAAGACAATCCCTATTACAGTAGCAATACTCTACAAGTATACCTGCTATACATACCTGGCATCCCCTTGCACTATGATGTTGTGACTACAGGGGCTGAGGTAGGGCTACACTTCATGTTCAGGACATATGGTGATGATATATGTACATATACTTATCCAGATATCTATACAGACATACAAATATACATTTTGACATACATAGATGTATATGTATATGCACATAGATATACAAATAAACACCCAGATATATATACATATACAGAGCAGTATATGTCTACACATATACAGATAGTGATACATATGCACACATACATAAGCACATATAAATAGAACGTGCTGGAGGGACAGATTCATCACCCAGAGACTCCCTATGCTGTGGAACAAAATCCCGGTACATGTGAGGCAGAGCACCTCTCTGGTCTTGTTCAAGAGGAATCTTGACCAATGGATGGGAGATTGCAGATATACCCCAGGGATTACTTCAGCGTCACTGCTTGACAGAGGCACAGCAAAATGATAGGCATAGTTTTTATTCAAACTAAAGGGGTGGCGAAAGCCACATAACTATGGGCTAGGCTTATAAATGCCCTTGGGCAGATAGCCTAGTATGAACCTATGAACCTATGAACCTATACGTATGGATGTCTACATATATATTGACAGTAGTAGGTATATCAGAATAGATATGTATGCACATATAGTTACTGATATCTACATATAAATCAACATAACTAGGCATATCTGTACACATAGGATGTGCATATATATATATGGCTATATATACATATATCTATATATACATATACGTATATCTGTGTATACATATATCTATATATACATATACATATATGGGAGCGCTACAGAATCCTGAAAGCCCAAAGTCCTGAAGACCATCAGGGGTGAGCTGCCTTAAGGTATATGGATGTACATTACTATACAATCCACCTTGGTTAAATGCAGGCCTACTGCCACCTGCCATACAGACTGTTCTGTTTGTCAGTGTGCTTGTGATGGGGTCAGTTGTGCATTGTTATGTAACAGTTACATCCCATTGTGTCAACTGAGGTCTTTACCCCCTAGGGATTGTCTACAGAGTGTAGATAGAGGCTGCTGAACTATACACCTGCATTGCTTACCATTGATTGTTTGGTATCCTGTGGCCCAGTCTGTCTTTACTATTGTACTACTTGATGGCCTTGGCCTGGACAGCAACATTTGTTAGCTTTTCCAGACTACTGTATTAGTATAACTGTTTCACAGTTGCATTACTCGGTTTATATGGGTGTCCGTGTCTAAACAGCTATATGACATAGCATATACAACTGTAATAGTACACAAATAAAGCTTTCCCATTTTTGCACACCTGTGTGTGGTGTTATATCCTTTGATATCTCTGTGGATACATGTTGCAGGCAATGAATGTCATTTGCATGGTGGCTCATACAGTCTCCAGTTGGTAAAGTGGTAACTGTAGGAATAATGACTGTTCCATATTGTATGCACGTACTACATATGTAACTTACTGTACATATCTCTGCGCTCTGCGTGTGTATGTGTAGTTACATATATATGTATAGATATATATATATATATATATATATATATATATATATATATATATATATATATATATATATATATATATATATATATATATATATATATATATATATATCTGTAGCTGCATATATGTGTCTGTGTGTATGTATCCTAGGGATGCCCATGTTGTGTCTGGTCCTGGTTATGGGGTCTGCTACACTTGGTAGTGTATTGCAGGGGGGACGTGTTTGGCTGTGGGAGCGTATACCTATTCATACAAGATGTATATTGTTTGGGGCCTCTCAGCCCCATTAATGTTGCATATGGACATATATATTTTTGTTATTTCCCCATTGTTATCTACAGATGTATGTCTATATATATATATATATATATATATATATATATATATATATATATATATATATATATATCTGCTGACATATATATATCCTGCCGTATATATTTAGACATATAGATGTAGACATACATATCTATAGATGTAGGCATTTGCATGTATATATGTTCATATATATTTATATATATATGTATATATTTCTATAGATATATGTATAGCTACATATATAGATATGTTGTATCTGTTTAGATATTAATATATTTACACACACACATACATCTAAATGTTGGAGTACATTCTCTGTACTGTTGAATGACTGGGCTGGATGATATGTTTTTGAAAACATCAGGATTATGTGTATCTGACATGACTTGGTGGTAATTTACTTTGGTTGTGGTGTGCAGGGTCCTGGGTTTGAGTCTTGCAAAGGCTGCTTATTTTGTTGTTGGGCAGGACATGGGCCATTGAATACAGAGTAATTAAGGCACTTTAAAGCAGTTGTAAGCAGGTTTGTGCAGGTTTGTGCGGAGGTGAGCACTGCTAACTTCCGGTTACAGTTTCTTATACTTAGTTAGCTTCAAAATTGCTTAACCTGTGTAGGTATTGCTTACCCCCATGCAAACAGGCTTAAACTTACTTACTGTTGCTTAAAAGTGCTTACTCCCGCTTACCCCCGTGCTAATTTCTTTAAAAGAAAAGAAAAAGAGGTTGATAGGAAAGTGGTGAAAAAAGGGGCACAAAGAGGGAAAGACAGTAGGGAAAATAGCCAGGGATGTGCAGGAAGGGTGTAGGGAAGGTCCATAGCTGTCCATTTCTTCTACAACAACAGCTGTGCATATACATTCTGCATATACACTGAATTTAGTGGTAGATTTGGACACTTAAATCCCTGGGAGGTGGTGATGACAACAAAAATAAATTGTGATGCCAATTAGACTGGATTACATGTGTCCAGTGGATATGTGTGTGAAATGGACAGCTATGCTTGGGGTGAGATTTTTTATGGGAACAGATTTCTCTTTTTATTTTTTCAGGTGAGAGTGGGATGTTGGGGAGGAGTAGTAAGTATATTTGGGGAGGTAAGTTGGGTAGGTTAACAGACAAGACAAACAAGACGCATACAGGGCCAGTATATGACACATGTGGGGGGTAAACACCTTGATGGGGAGGGGTGTTGGGAAATTGGAAGCCCATGAGTCCCCTAGTGAAAACAGTGGGACTGAGGTTCCCACCTATGGGCAGTCACCACTGCATATTCACAGCCTCGAAGGTAGCTGTGCTGGGGGCTGAGTTGCAGAGCCAGGCTGACTCTCTAATTGTGACACGTGGCCCTCGAGCTGGAGTAGGAGATCACCAAACTGCTGATTAATCTCTCTACGCACCACCACCCCAACTTGGTGACGGGTGACAGGTGCCTGTCCGTGCTCACTCCCGGGGGGGTGAACCCCATCCCCTTAGGCGGTTCCACCTGAAGGTGGTACAGGACCAATGGACAGGGAGGTCCCAGGTTGGGCCTCAGACATGCTAGTGCCCAGTGCCACGGCCAGCTGAGGTGGGACAGGTGGGTGCTCTAGGACCAGAATTCCCAAGCATGCTATAGTGTTTAGATTTCATCATCATATGTGGGTTAGTAATAGTCAACACATTCCAGGGTTAGGTATAACAACATGCATAGATATTCCCATTAACCCACGCACCAGATACGGAACAGTTGCATAGCAAACAGAACACATGCATATATGGGACCACAGTGGTAATAAGAACATCATGCAGGTACATTAATGACACCATACCACCAATGTTGGAATAATTCAACATAGCACATGCATGGGAACCATTAATATATTTATCAAACAATTGGACAGTATCAGAAAATAGGTGACATTACACACCAGTTGGGGTGGGTATGTTGATTATTGTTGGATATATGGTGGGGAGGGGAGAAAGATGTAAATTAACAACTAGTATATTCCTGCAGTCCACATTACTTTCCTAGTCAGTGCTGTTATCTGTACCTTACAAGTCTTACTACACTACCCTATAGCCTTAGTTTGGACAGTGATATGGCTGTTGTCATCATTACACATGATTTGGTTTTACCTGCAGTATACACCTCTTACCTGGTATACCTGTGGAGGGAATGTTTGTTAACACAAACTAACTGTTTCTACACATACTCCCAGAGTTGTGCACATAGCTATCCAACTCTTTCTGCACAGACTCTGGCCATGTGTTGACCACATGCTGGTGTACCGGGACATATTTAGAATATTGCCCTCTTCCACCTTTAGTGACCTCACACACATATACATGCTTTCCTACACAGTTATTTTCTGTAGCACAGTGTGGGTGACAGTGATACTTTATTATTCAGAGAAACGGCAACACTTACAATTCCTTACAATATCAGAGTGAACAGTACCAGTGCAGGTTATAATGGTCTGTATTTCTCAGCACAATGTTCGTATCCGATGTTCCTGTGGGAGCAATGTTTGTTAGCACTACCTGACTGTTGCCACACAAACTTCCAGATTACATATTAGTATTATACACATACATCTCACTCTGTTACTGTACACACTCTGGTCACACTTGACAACATGGGAGTGTAGATAGGACATGCTTGAAATATTACTCTCCTAACAGTTTTGAGGGTTGATAAAGTGGCAGGTTTGTTCTCATAGGTGTTTGACAATCACTTGTATTCCCTGTTTGTTGGCTAAACATCTGGGATCATTCCACAGATGTACCAGGGGGACAGGCAGTAGATATGGGCCCATGTACTGGACATTCTGGCCTTATCTGTACAGTTGTGGGGTATGATTCTGTATGCAGCCTACATCCACTCCCAGCATTCAGACCATGGCTGTGTCTGCTACAACATAAACACTGTCCATCACAGTTGTATCTGCTATATAGATATTGCTGTATATCTCCTATCTGCTTTCTGTCTTATTAATCCTCTGTGCTTTTGCATTCTGACCTTGTATTACAGCACTCTTATACAGATTTCCTAGACAGTTATATGTTGTAGGACAGTGTCGGCGACAGTGATGTGTAATACGTCATTATTCAGAGCTACTGCATCAGCCGCACTGCCATACAATACTAATGTAAACAGTACCAGTACTGGGTATCATTCTTGTATTTCTGGGCAGTCCGGGGTATGCCAGTGGCACTGGTGAGGTCGCGGGTGAAATGGTCCCAGGCCTCCGCCTTATATTGGGAGCCCTGGTACTGGCCCTGCAGCAGTCTCTGATCATGGTCTTTGACAAGGAGTCCTGCCATGACCTTGGACTCCTGGATGCACCAGCGCTGCACCCAGAAGCGGGGTTCTCCCCTTACTGCCATTGTGTCTGCAAGGGAAAGCTACAACCGGTTATGAGATGTATTCCCACCTCTTGAGTTTAAGTAGGGCCAATTTCCCGCACTTTTCCATGATTGGCCAGTTTTGAAAAGGCTAAGCTATGGGATAACCTGCTAACTTAAGGTTGGCATTATTTAAAGG
The DNA here is from genome assembly GCF_019279795.1 of Protopterus annectens. Taxonomy (NCBI): domain Eukaryota; kingdom Metazoa; phylum Chordata; order Ceratodontiformes; family Protopteridae; genus Protopterus; species Protopterus annectens. The sequence continues at coordinate 1,549,517,280 of NC_056729.1, read as the reverse complement.
GATATAACACTGGGCACATTGAGTTAGCTGGCCTACACATTGCTTACACTTCCTAGGCTGGCCTGTGCAGTGGTTAGCATTGCTTACATTAGACTTTGCATTATAATTCCTTTTTGGCATTGAGTTATTATTGATTACACCTTATATGTATGCCTGGTATCCATGATTCATATGTACATACACTGTATGGGGTCGTTGTGTTTTATTGGGGACTTCAACACTCAATTACATCTGACTTCTGGCTTTACTGCTGTACTCCAGTTCACATATTTATGTTATGTAGTGGGTTAAGGCACATATATCTGTATACTGATTCCTTTCACAGGTTCAGTTTGGTTTTACCGTGGTGAATACTTGTTTGCTGATAGCTCATTCTTCTGTGCTTCTGTGATGGCTTGGTGGTTAACTACTGTGACTATGGTGTATTGGGTCCTGGGTTCGAGACCTGTATGACTGTTTATTTTGTTGATGGCCAGAACAAGGGGCATTGGATACAGAGTGATTAAGGCACTTTTGAGAATTTATAAGCATGTTTGCATGGGTTTGCATGATGGTAAGCACTGCTAACCTGCTGTTACATCTGCTTATAGAGAGTTAGCTTCAGGATTGCTTAACGAGTGCAGGCATTGCTTACCACTGCACAAACAGGGTTAAACTCACTTTCTAGTGCTTAAATATGCTTACTTCTGCTTATTGGTGCTTAAACCTGCTTACTAGTGCTTTATTCATTATGACACTGACACCACCAGTTCATAAATATATGTTATTTAGTGGGTTTTGCAATGTAAATATTGATTATAACATGCTTTGCCATGGAAAACGGAATATACTGCAGTGGGACTCGAACCGGGCATGCTTGCTCATAAGGCAAATGCTCTGCCCACTACACTATTGCGATGCTCTTTCATTTGCATATATCTTCCTTGTTATCCTCATCAGCCATTTAAGCTGCATTAACCGTAGCTAAGCAATGTGCACACCCGCACATCTGTTTTTCATTGTGGGGGCATGTATATTCTGAGTGGATTTTCAAGGTGATTCATTTGTGTTCGGATCTAACCAGGGAGGAGTTGACTATTGGTGTAGAGCAATGGTCGCTCATGTTAGTAATGACCAGGTCAAGGATGTTGCTACCTCTAGTGGGGGTAAGAACGAGCTGGTCCAGAGCATTGAAATTAATGAATTCCAGGAAGCATTGGGCAAGTGTATTGATACATGAATAGTTTTCCCAGTTAATGGAAGGGTAGTTGAAGTCATCCAGTATGAGACTGTTAGGACAACAGCAACCAGTAGAAGGTAATAAGTCTCAGGCACTTTCAATGTCCTATTTGGATACAGGACATCATTATTCTTTCAGGGAAAACTTGTCTAGGCTTAGAAAGGCCCATTGGGTTGTTAGCCTAGTAACAATCTATGAATCTATGAGTAAGTGCATCTGGAACAATCAGTAAAAATAAAAGTCTAAGAATGTAATGGTTTTGGAATATGAAAGTTTCCTTACAAAGACTAACTTCCACCAGATTTGTGAACTCATTCCACTAACTCTGTCTTACAATGTTTCTAGACTTTTTTCTAAATTTTCTTAAGTTTAGAGAATGAAGCAAGACATTTAACTAATCTGGGTAAAATAATGTAGAAAAAAAGGTGAATGCATCTAAAATAAACATTAATGAAATTATTTAACCAAATTTTGTTGAGAATAAAAAAACAATTCCAGTACTGAAGGTTGTCTTGTATTGGAATTATAATATATGCATTGCTGTGTAAAGATGTGAGTTTAAAATGATCTAATGGAAGCAAAAACATTTTAGTGTTCATAAAAAAAAACTCATTGCCTTTAGAGGCATTGTCAGAATGAAGTACTTGCACACACTTGAAATCAATTTATAGCATACAGTTGAAACTGGTTTACATGGTTCAGACAGCAACAATAAATGATGGTACTAATACTAGTACTAATCTATGAACCTATCTTTGAACCTATGGCAGGTTTGTAGCATCATTTTGTTTATTTGTTTATTTATTTATTTTACATTTGGTTACCGAGATAGGTCCATTTTCAGGGGAGGCCCAGGGGGAAAAGCTTCATATTACATAGATTATTATAGAGGAAAATAATCAATAATACAATGCAAGATTAGTAGGCAGTACACAGCACAAACCAAGAATAGGAGGATGTACAAAGTGATAGTAGATAGCTCCAGTTAACAATTATCAGTCAAGAAGAGACACACGGGTCATAATAGCATGTAAAACATAGTAAAATAATACACATTGCTAACAAACTTATCTGTGGATCAGTATTTAAATCATACATTGTAAATGCGACACTCATAACAATGGTTACAATGGGATTAATACAGCATTTGCACATAGTACTGTGTCAGATAATTAACCAAGTAAAATAGTTACTAAGTAAAAGGAGAAGAAGGATATCAGAGTCGTGACAGTATGAGAGTATAGAAAAATGCGATGCTAGTGAGCATAAAGACTAAAATGAGCAGATAAAAGTGGTGATTATTGGATTAATACACAATACAAGAGGGTTAGCTCTGTAGATGAAGCAGGGTTAGTTTTGAGGACAATTAGTTGTATGATGGAAAATTAATTAAGTGGGTGTTTACCTGGAGGAGTTACAGGAGCATAATCAGTTGCTCATATAGTGGGTTTTTAAGAGTTTCTTAAATTGGGACGTGGAATTAGTAAATGTCAGCTGGCCTGGTAGAGTATTCCAAGCTTTGGAAGTAGAGCAACTAAAGAAAGATTTTCTGGCATTGTTATTGCATTTAATGACATTTAGGAGGTTTTGGTTGCTAGATCTCAATTATCTAGTTGAAGTATTGGGTTGAATTAGATTCTGGAGTGCTGGGACTTTATTCGGGTGGTGGTATAGCTTATGTATAAGTGACGATTGAGTTGCAGTAGCTGTGGCAGCTCAAGCCAGTTTAGTTGTTTGAGTGATACACAGTGATGGGTCCTATACGAGTCTGCTGTAGCTAACCTAGCAATCTTGTTATAACAAGATTCTAATTTGTTTAGGTCAACCTTTTGAAGGTTGGTTAAAATTGGGAATGCGTATAGGAGGATGGATAAGAGGTGTGTTCTTGCTATTGTTGCTTTAGTGTGTTTAGTGAGAAATCGCTTGTTCTGATAGAGGAGTCTTATTTTTTTGTGAGCTTTCTTCATAGCTTGAGCTATGTGAATATCAAAACTTAGGTTGTCTGTTTCTACAGCTAACAGTTTTGTGTGAATGGTTGGGGAGATCTTGGTTTTGTTTCTGGACATAATGCTAAAATTCTCACTTGGGGGGGGGGTCTATTTGGGATGAAAAAAAGTAGTTTTATTTTTTTAGTGTTAATAATGAGTTGGGAGTTTTTGAACCATGTTTTGACTAGTAAAAAGCAGTTTTGAATGAGGGAGTGAAGGTCCTCTAATGTGTGGCAGCACATACAAGGGTGGTGTCATCTGCATACTGGACTACTGAGGCATTGGGTGTGGAGGAAGATAGCTGGTTGATAAATAGAGAAAAGAGTAATGGGACAAGGATGGAGCCTTGGGGGACCCCTAAGGATATTGGTAAGAGAGGGGATAATTGGTTCTGCCATTGACTGCTTAATGTTGACTGGACAGGTAGCTTTTGAACCATGAAATGGATGAGGTACTGAAGTTTAGGGGGGATAGAGTACTAAGAAGTGTATTGTATTTGACCATATCGGAAGCCTTAGATAGATCTAAGAATACAGTTGACACAAATTGTCCATTGTTTTTGTATTGGTTAACTGTGTTGGTTAAGGAAAATACTGCAGTGGTGGTACTGTGGAAGGGTCTAAACCTGTGCTGAGATTTAGTCAGTAGATTTTTGTGTAGGAGGTAGTCTGTTAGCAGAGTGTGAACAACTCTTTCTAATATTTTTGATAAGGGGGAATTGAACGGTAGTTGATGAGTTCTACGGGTTAACTGGCCTTGTGTAGTGGTATTATATGGGACATTTTCCAAATAGTAGGTACCTGGCACAGAGATATGGATCTAGTAATAAAGATGGCAACAGGATAGGCTATTGCCTCTGCAGCTATCTGAAGGTATTCAGCTGGTAGACTGTCTGCATGTAAGGTAGTTGGTTTAAGTTTCTGGAAAAGTTTTAAAATAGTTTTCGTCAACACTGGGTGCAAGGTAAAGTGGGAGGGATTATCTTGGGTGTTTGTGCTATTTTGGGTGGACTGTTGGAAAGGGCAGTTAGTATTAATTTGGGAATGTGCAAGGGCCTGAACAGTTTCAGTGAAATATGTATTGAATTGGGAATGTTATCATGGTTGTTTACGAATGTTGGTGTTGGAGTAGCTGAATTTCCTGGTTGAAGTATAGACTTTATTGTAGCCCAGAAGTTTTGTGGGTTGTGAGCATGTTTTTCTTGGATTCTTTGGTAATAGTTAATTTTATCTAGTTTGATTAGTTTCTTTGCTTGATTTTGGAGTTCTAAGTAGCATTGTTTTGTTGTTTGGATTTTGTTTTTGTGAAATTGTATCCAAGCTTTGTTCCTGTGTTTAAGAATGGATTTAGTTTCATTAGTTAGCCATGGGGCATACTTTGCTTTTATTCTTATAGTTCTGGTGGGTCCATGATGGTTTAGTATTTCTAAGAAAGTTGAGTTAAAGTAGTATACTGTTTCATCAAGAGATAGTTGTGTCAGTGGGTTCCAAATGCAACATTTTAGGGAGGAGATTAAGTTATTAGGTTTAAAGATCATTTTGTTCCTGACCATTCTAAAGGTCTTCTGACAGAGTTGCTGAGTTCTTGTTTTAAGAAGGTAGGTTGGCAGGTGGCCGCTGAGACTGTCAGGTAGACAGCCAAATTGGGATGCAAGGGAGGGATCAGATATAAGAATCCAGTCCAGTATGGACAGGCATTTGGATGCTTTACCAGTTCTACAGGGGGATGAGATAAGTTGGGTAAACCCATGGAGGTTAAGGTGGGTAGATGGATTATGGCTAGAGCAGTTAAGCCAGTGTATGTTAAAGTCTCCTAATAAAATTGTTTCTTGAGGAAGGGAGTTTGAGATTAGTCTAGTAGGGTTTCCATAGTAGTAATGTTGTTACCTGGTGGGAAATGCCAATGATATTTATTTTTTCCTGATTTAAAGAAAAAAAAGCATCACTTTCCCAGGCACTTTCAAATGTAGTAGTAAAGAACTGAAAGTGATTTTAACCCAAGCACAAGCTAAACCACCTTTGCTTTGCAGTATTGATCATTCGGAAACAATACACAGCATGTTAAAATAATTATTTTTTGTTTTTAACAAGTTGTAATAAATTTGGGACTGTTTTTACATTTCTGTGCAATGTGTGGCAGTTCTTCCTAATCCAAGAACCCGTTTCCAGCGGTGTGAACAGGTATTGGTGTTGTTGTTGTTGTTACTGCTGGAGTTACATTTTATTTCTGTAATTATTAGGAAGCAACATACAGCATGTTATTCTTGATAAAAAATGCATTACTTTCAATAAGTGCTATTAGAAGTTCTAGCAATAAAATTAAGTACATTTTACATTTTTCAAAACATCAAAAATGATTACTGGTATCCAATACAGACTGTTTTGCTCATGAAAAATAATGAATTTAACTGTCTTCAGACATTTTACAGAAGTGCAAGAAAACATTTAAAACTGATTTTACCCAAGCTGAGCTAAGACATTATTTCTTTATAGCTTATAATCATGAGGGAAAGAACACAAAGTATTTTAAAATAATCACAAAGAGAAGCACAAAGCATTTTGCTCTTGATTAAAATGAAGTTGCTTTTATAGGTACTGTCAGAAGTATTACTTAACAAAACTGATACACACTAATCATAACAAAAAAAAAGACCTCACTATGTGGAAGTAATCTATTAATCTATAGAAGTTGCCTATGATAAAATAATAATTTGCATTGCTTTCACTAGTACTTGGAAACAATTAAAACTGATGTTATCTGAGCTGAGCTGAAATATTCTTACTTTGCAGTTTATAATTAGATGTAAACAATATCTAGCATGTCTGGCATTTAGCTGTTGGCAAATCCTATACAAGCATGTTAAGAGCTGTATAGAGGCAGCTATACCCACCAGGAAGAAGTACAGAACTAACTCACAAAACAAGCCAGTCTGATGGAATCACAATGGCATAATAGAAGGAAGAAAATCATGGCAAAAATTACAAGGTGCAGCACCCAGCAGGATAAAAACACTTGTCAAACTAAACAAACAAGTCAGTGGACAAATAAAGTCTATCAAAGCCAAATTTGAGGTAAATTTGGCCTCCCAGACCAAGGACAATCATAAGGCATTCTTTAGCTATGTCTGCAACCTCAAAGGCAATACACGATCGAGTGCAGAGCTCATTCTAAATGGAACCACCTATACTGAACCAGAAAATATAGCAAACCTACTAGCTGAAAAATTCAGCTCCAACTTTACCCCTCTCTCCCTCTCAACCTTCCCTCAGGAAATACCATCAAATATAACTCCCCCTGTTATCACTAGAAAACATTTCCTTAGTGCTCTGTCTCTCTCTCTATGGCCAAGAACACTTCATCAACAAGCCCAGACAATATCCCAGGATACCCTCTAAATAGCATGAAACATGACCTATCAGGCCCTCTGGACTTGCTATTTAACTGTAGCCTCCAAACAAGCTTTGTGCCTTATGAATGGGGAACAGCAACAGTCACCCCTCTGCACAAAAGTGGGCCATCTACAGACCCTGGAAACTACAGACCCATAAGTCTCACTAGTCTTATATGTAATGCCATAGAAAGAATTATCATGGAAATGATCAATAACTATATAGTAAACTTCCAAACACTGGACCCAACCCAGTTTGATTTTGTCAAGGGCAAGTCATGCCTACTCAACCTGGTGGACTTCTTTGAGAAGGTCATCAAAGCAATGGATGAGGACAAAATGGCTCACAATGCCTACCTTGACCTGACCAAGGCATTTGGCACAATACCCCACTTGGGCATTGTTGACAAACTCAAGATGTTATGTACAAACCTATATTTCACCCAGTGGATAGCCAACTGACTCAAAGACAGGACCCAGGAAGTTAGAATTGGGGAGACCACTTCTACAAATAGGCCAGTCACAAGTGGAGTCCCTCAGGGATTAGTCCTTGGACCACTTCTTTTTGGCATTTACTTCTCTGAAGTCAAGGTCAATGTTAATGGTCTTTGGATGAATAACTTTGCAAATGATTGCAAATTAGGAGCTGTCATTGAATCCCACACTGACACAAATGTTCTCCAGGAAGGGTTGACACAGATAAACAGGTTGTGTCAGAGCCATGGAGTAAATCTGAATGCCAAGAAATGCATAATAGTATCCTTTGGGAAGTCACTGACCTCTGGTAACTATCATATTGACAACACACCCCTTAGAGCTGACACAGTAGTCAGGGACTTAGGGACACACATTGACAGTAATCTAGCCTTTGACCATCACATGTCTACAGTAATGAGGAAATCATTCTATGTTGCACAACTTATAAACAAACGTGTGGCCTCTAGGTCTAAGGAAGTTATTGTTCTACTGTATTCGGCATTCATCAGACCTATAATTGAGTACAATGCCTCCTTTGGTATGTACCAAACCAGGCATATATCCAACAATTGGAATGTCCACAGAGGTTCCTCACTAAATGAATAGATAGCGTAAGTAAAATGTCCTGTGCAGACCACCTCAAGGCCCTATCCTTGTATTCTGTTTCCTACAGCTGTTGAGGGGGATCTATTCCTGGCATACAGGGCATTGTCAGACCCCACCCTGATGGATCTCCTGAATATCCACAAAACAAACATCACCAGAATTATCCATTCTAAAGACTTAACCTTTCCTAATATATAAATAGGACCTGCTGGAGAGACAGGTATGTATCTCAGAGACTACCCCGTCTTTGGAACAGGCTCAACATTCATGTGAAGCAGAGTTCCTCCCTAACCCAATTCAAGTGTAACTTGGACAATTGGATGAGGAACAGGAAATTCATCCCTGGTTTGGCACCTATTTTTCTAATAGACACAGGCAACCTGTAAACAGATGCATGGCTAGGCTTAGAAAGTACCTTGTGGTTGTTAGCCTAGTAAACACCTATGAACCTATGTTTTCACATGCACTGGAAGAAACATTAGTAAATCATTGCTGCAGACTGAAGGTTTAATCCTTATGAGCTTGATAAAAAGGTTTTCATGAGCACTTTCTTACTAATACAATACTCTGATTTCACATTTATTTATTTAATTTATAAAGTTACTTGAATTTGTCAACTAGTAAACTACACTGATTCTGTTAAACCTCTTTAATACCCAGCCTGAAAGTATAAATTGAAGAAATGTATAATCACATAATGATATAAGCCACTTGATAGCATAGAAAAATGCCATAAACTATTAAAAAAAAACAACAGTAATGAATGGCATAACATAGGATCATAGGAGGTTACTAGAGTAATGGCCTTGGGACCCTTCCAAGCCTAGCCAAGAGTTTATCCCAAAAAGAAACCACAGTCAGCACCTGTCACCCCTGTCAATGAGGGACACAGGTGAAACTCCTGGGACAAATTTGTGGTTTCCCATCCACTCATCAAGGTTGCACTTGAAGAGGGTTAACAAGGTGATCTGTTTGATGTATATGGGAAGTCCATTTCAGAGATGGGGCAGCCTCTGGGAGACAAACCATGGCTCTTCAGTAGATTTTGATGATGTCACATATTAGATTTAAGCGGGTAGTGCGTGAGGAGTTAGACTTACAGATATGGAGCATACCTAGTAGGGCAGAGTCTGAGATTGCCTTGTAGGTGAGACACAGATCACCACTGAACAATCTGTATGATACAGAGTAGAGTGATAGTGATTTTAGCCTGTCTGCATAGGACAGGTGTTGGAGGCCATGGATTGTCTTTGTGAAGTATTTCAGTAGCCTTTCCAGTTGGTGCAGATGTCTGGAGAGGTACATCCCAAATGGGGCATTATACTCAATTATTGGTCTAATGAGGGAGGATTATAGAGAGGTAATAACCTCCTTTTTTCTGGATGCAATCCCTTTACTTATGAGATGAACCAAGTAAAAGGCTTTTTTGACCACTGCTGTTACATGATGGTCAAATGTGAGGTTATCAACCTGAGTGCCCAGGTCTCTCACCACAGGTTGTGTACTTAGGGGGTTGTCGTTGATGTGGTAATCAATAAGGGTCGCATTTTTGTTGAATAGTATGATGATACATTTTTTTGCATTTAGCATGAGGCCATGACTTTCCCTCATCCAGGGCCTTGGTGACAGTTTCAAAGAAGTCAACTAGGTTCAACAGGCAAGATCTGCCCTTGTCGAATCCGAAATGGGTGGGGTCAATTGATTGGAGATTGCCTTTGTCCTTGTTTATGATATCCATAATAATACGCTCCATGGCTTTACAGATCAGACTTGTCAAGCTAATGGGCCAATAGTTTCCAGGGTCAGTAGTGGCACCATCTTTGTGCAAGAGGAAGACAATGGCAGTTCTCCACTCTGCTGGAATGAAGCCTGTACTTAGGCTGTGGTTGAATAGGGTGCTCAGTGGTGAAGCCAGTTCTTGCTGTAGATGGTGCAGAATACATCCTGGGATACTATCAGGTCCCATGGAAGCTGTGTTCTTTGCCTTTGATAGGGACTGTAACACTTGATCTACAGAGATGTGAGGTGCGGGACAAGTATCGGGGATGTCAAAAGGGCCTTTGCAGGAGAGACAGGGGGTGAAGTTTGTGCTGGATCTATCGGCTAGCAGGTTGGCTAAGTCAACAGGATCAGTGTAAGTGATACTGTTAAGTACTAATTCGGAACAAACCTGGGCTTTGCCACAAAGGTTCCTGACGAAACTGAAGAAGACTTTGTGGTTTCCTTTGTTATGGAGGCTAGTTTTGATTCATAATTTGTCTTGGAGGTTTTCACTAGTGATCTAATTTGCTTGTTAGGCTAAGGAGGGAGTTTTTCCAATTTGGAATTTGTTCCCTTTAACCTTTGGACAACAGTTTTTTCCTTTTGTTGTAAAGCCTGTTGATAGAGGACGTCCATCAAACAGGTTTGTGTTTCCTTGAGGAGCAGGTTTTAGTTCTACTGAGTATGGCTGAGTCCATGCAGTTGTCCAGATGCTTGTATACTGCACTGGCATACTGTTCAGCATAGTTGTCTGCATCCTCTGAGAGAGGCGGTGGTGTGAAGCCACAGATACCTTCCCTTAGGAGGTTGTAGTCAACTTTTGAGAAGTTTTTTAGCTTGATTATAGCTGGGGGGGTTAGGTGGGAGAGAAACTTCGAAAGAGACAGTCTGATGATCTGATCTCACCAGGGAAGAACATACTAGGGGAATGGTGCATTGGTCACCCATGTTGGTAAGAACCAACTCCAGAATGTTATCTCCTCTTGTGGGGAATGAGATAAGCTGGTGTAGTGCATTAGAATTGATGAAGTTGAGGAATCACTGAAAGAGTGCATTAGTACAAGAATAGTTCACCCGGTCTATGGTGGGGTAGTTGAAGTCACCAAGGATCAGGGTGTTAGGGGGTACCTTGATGGAGTCAAGTAGAGCCAGGTAAGAGGAGTGAGTATCCTGAGTCATGGAGGGGGGTCTATAGCTAGCTATAAAGTGGATGGGTGTCTTACTAACTGTCAGTTGTACCTGGAGTAGTTCAAGTGCATCACGCTGGCCAACCATTCTGGAGGTGTACCTGTCCTTAGTGAAGATAGAGACACCACCACCCTTAGTCTTCCCAACCTCATTTTGGGGTTGGAATGTGTGAAATGAGGTATAGCCTTGTAAGGCAGGGGTGCTCTCAACAGCCCAGAACCAAGTTTCTATGACCGCACAAACATCAGCATCTTCCAGTGCAAGGAGGGCCTCCAGTGACTCCATTTTCAGGTTAAGGCTCCTAGTGTTAACCAGCATGACCTTCAATTTACTTTTTGACAGATCTTTTAACTTGGAAAGTTTGTCTTTGGGACATTGGCTAAAAAAGGCACAATGGAGGAGACGTGAGCCTTGGCCAGGATCCAGAAACCCAGTGTTGACAGGTGAAGGCCATCTCTGGCAAGGATCTATATTGAATAACAGAAAAGCGAATTCACCGAATGGTATTTATATTGAAAATACTCTTCAGCAAACTGTTAATAGTGAGATTGCAGTACAGTGAAGATCAGAAATTTGCCCTTTCCTGACTGTAGTATGATCATGAGTTGGTATATATAATTAGCGGGGGCTGTGGGGGGCACAGAGTGAATACTCTGAATGGTATTTTTGATGTAAATACCGTTCAGCGAATTCACTTTTCGATTATTCAATATAGACCCTTCTGGCATCCCAGGCAGACAGATACTGGATCCCTTTGGAATGACACCGAAAACTAAGCCAAGTTTTGAAGTCAATTATTTTTTGTTGGTATTGTGGTATCATTCTTGGTGAAGGTAGGATGCTGCTTAGGGCTAGAGTCATACCTGCCTGGAACACATACTCTGAGAGTTCAATCATGTCTCTCTTCATATAGGCCTGGGAGGTACATCTGAAGTCATTCACACCAACATGTACAATGACAGAGTCATACTTGTACTTGTTGTGCAGAGACTTAAGTGCCTGTGTGATATGGCGGAACTTAGAACAAGACAGACAACTGACCATGACCTTCTCCTTGTCGAGCCCAACTGTTACAGAAAAAGGTGAAGTCCCAAGACTTGAAAAACTCCCTCACTAGCCTCAACAAAAAGTTGAGATCCATTATCAAATCCTCTAAAGCTAACTATGAAGGCAGAATTGTGGCAGATACCAAAAACAACCACAAAGCCTTTTATAGTTATATCAAGAACCTCCACAACAATACCCAGATTTGCCCTGAGTTATTGCACAATGGTACCTCCTACACTGAGACAACAGATATAGCCAACATACTAGCCGACAGATTCAGTGCTAACTTTATCCCTCCCCCCCAAATGCCCAATCGCAATACCAGAAAATGCCAGGTACCCAGCATTTCTGCAGCACAGGTAAGAGCTGCATTATCCAAGGCCAAGAATACAGCATCCATGGGACCTGATAATATCCATACCTGTGTTCTACGTGAACTACAAAACAAACTGGCACCACATATGTGTGCCCTATTCAATCACAGCCTTACCTCAGGCTTTGTCCCTACCAAATGGCACACTGCTACAGTCATCCCTCCCCATAAAGGGGAAGTGACAAAAGAATCCAAAAACAAAAAATGTAAGCCAGCAAACTGTAAGTCTGAAAAAAACAAATTTATTTAGTTAATGTTGTGCAAAAACAAAACAATCAGACCGGTTTCAGCTGGTACACACAACAGCCTTCCCCAGTGTAAAGTAAAATTCATTTCAAATTGTCTTTTATAAGTGCAGTTAATTAGAATCAGCTTGTAATTGGTTGATTTAAAATTGTTTATTTAATCTAGGTGGAAATAAACCAACCAGTTTAACAATCCATTTGTTCTCTTTGGTGTCAAGAATAGAATGCCAACCCATTTTGTTGGATTTATTCCCTTTCATGATATCTATTACCATGAAACTAAACTTGGCAGATGAATGTTTTAAACAATGTTTATATAAAGCACCACTTAGTTTCTTGTTCTTCACATCACTGGTATGGTCAGAAATTCTCAATCTTAGTGGTCATGAGGTTTGCCCTATATAAAAAGAGCCACAGCTGCATGTTGTTAGAAATATCAGCCATTCACTACTGCAATTGGCAAAAAAATCAATGTCATAAACTGTACCACAGCTCTTACTTGTGAATTGTTTGGATTTGAAAACCTAACTGCAGTGAGTGCAATGTCCACATGAGAAGCATCCTATAAGCACCTCGCCTGATAGTGTGGTTTGAACCTCATGGGATGGTGTCCTGGAATGTGAATGTTTGTAATGATTCAAATGGGAAGCAAGATTTCTCCCTTTACGAAATGAAAACTGGCATCTGTCTGGTAGAATGTTAGTTAGGTTGTGATCACTCTGTAGAATATTCCAGTGTCTCTGTACACTGATAATTCATAAATCAGAATTCATCCCATAAGTTGTCACTAGTCTAATGGGTGCCAAATTTTGCTGCTCCCATTGTATATAGGTCAAAAGGTCTTCCCTCTTAAGTGTATTTGCCCAATTGCTGGCCTGAAGAACATGTCCCATCTGATATCCCCCCTCCCTAAACCTGTGAGTCAAATCCCACCTATATTCCTGAAAGGTGGAATCTTTGGAGCAGATGCTTCTCATTCTGATGTATTGGGATTTGGGGATGTTTTTAGCTATATGGGGTGGATGAAAGCTGGATGCATGGAGGAGGGTATTATATTGGGGATACTTCCGGAAAACTTCAGTGCACAAAGTATGATCTGGTTTTCTGGAGATGGAAACATCAACATCTTGTTTCCCACATGGATATTGCACTCACTGCAGTAAGGTTTTCAAATCCAAACAATTCACAAGTAAGAACTGTGGTTCAGCTTATGACATTATTTTTTTTGCCAATTGCAGTAGTGAATGGCTGATATAACTAGCAACATGCAGCTGTGGCTCTTTTTATATAGGGCAAACCTCACGACCACTAAGACTGAGAATTTCTGAGCATACCAGTGATATGAAGAACAAGAAACTAAGTAGTGCTTTATATAAACATTCTCCGGGATTCATGAAGCTTGCTCCAGGTGCAGGCGTAGTGTCGGCATTCTAAAACAAAATATTGCTGCTGAGCAATTCAGGTATGAGCTGTTTCCACGTGCACTACCAGTGTACGCTATGCCCGCACAACTCCTGAGCCTTGTATGCGAATTACCCCATATGCAGCAGTGCAGCATGCAAATGAAGGTATGTAGTGATTCAGGAAGTGGTGCAGGTGTAGTGAAAGCAAGCAGAAATGTAAACTGTAGAAAACGGTGTACATTTTTGCAAACATAAAATCACAGCCATGACAGCCGACCAAACACATGTATTATAATGTTAATATATGCCAATGGCTAAATATATAGCCACTGGCATTAAAAAACATGTACAAAATATAAAATTAACATTTAATATATATACTCGCACTATCGCGACGTGGAAGCGCAGGGCAAAGGGGATCGCAAGTAATATATAAAAATATAGAATAATACTGCAATGAAACACATAACACTATTCCCCCATAATAGTCAATGGTAGGCATGCTACACCATACTCATGGTGCAAGGGTTGCTAAGGGGCAGTGACAGTGTTATGTGCAGTAGCTAGGAATTAGTAGGCAATGCCATGCAAATAAGAGGAGTAATAGTGAATCACAGATTTCCCACTGGAGCAAGGATGCACATCACAGCATAACGTTATAACACCGAGGTGAGCCCTTCAGATAAAGATGACATCAAAAGAGGGGTGTGTTGCCATTGCTGTAAGCACATTGGAGCATTGCTAAACTGGTCTGCCCCTAGCAAGGCAAAGCTGCAAGATAGGGGTGTGCTGAATTGCCCATAGCTATGCTTAGCTGAGAGTACACAAGGTAACTGAGTATGCATGTGAATGGAGATGAAAACGTGCGTAAACCTGGTAAATGGGTATGCGCATCACGCACCGCAGCTGAAACAGGAAGGATATAAGTAAGAAATAAGGAAATGCTGCAGCAGTGAAACTGGAGTACAAATGACTAATTAACACCTAGGAGCCTACAGTGCGCTATTGACAACAGCTAACAAGGCTGCAAGCAGCTACCTGCAGAACAGGGAAGGGGGAGGGGCTGTACTGCAAAAAAAACAGCAAAGTGTCAAAGCAGAACAAAGGCAATATGCAGTATATCAGCTACAAGGCACAATTCGCCATGATTGGGTAGGGAAAGTAGAAAACAAGAAAGACGGCAGGGGGATGCATGCCTGATAATGGGAGGGGATCCAAGTGTAAAAGTGAATTAAAGGGCAACAGAGTAATCAAGGCAGGCAAGCAGATCTCCACAGTAAAGGCCCCACACTTGCAGTACTCATTGCAAAACCCATAATTAAGACACGCAGCAGCTGGAATAGTTTATACAGACCCACTTACATCAGCAGCATCCATAGCACAATACTATAAAGTGTGAAAGCACCTCACACACATTTTTGTATTCCCATACACTCTGCACCAGTGGTGTATACAGATGGGGAACTTTTATTATGTACATGTTAGGGGCTGCCAAAGCTTTGATCCAACAGCATGTGTTGGAGACTGAAGGTAGTGTGGACGATGATGCCCATGACCACCACAGGCACCAGAGGAGGAGAGTGTTCAGACCTAGGGTAACCTACCAGGGGCTACATGTTCTGGAGATAGTAGAGCATTACAGGGTAGACAGGGACACCCTACAGCAACTTGTGGAGCTGTGCCGGCCACGCCTCAGAGCCAGAACAAACAGAGGGGAACCCATCCCAGTGGATATGAAGGTATGTGTAAGCCTGAGAATACTAGCTACAGGTACCTTTCAAAGACCAACTGGCGATATCATGGGTATCTCACAGGCATCAGCATCCAGGGTACTACACCAGTTCCTGGATGCCATGTTACCACATGCCAATGAGTACATATACTTCCCTGAATGCAGGAGGAGTTGGGCAGCAATATGCGTCTCTTCCACCATGTGGCAGAATACCCAGAGGTACTGGGTGCAATAGACTGCACGTACATACACATCAAGTAACCACCTGGTGAGCAGGGAAGGCGCTACATAAACCGCAAGGGATACCGCTCCATCAACTGCCAGGTCATGTGCAATGCCTAGGGCATTATCATGGATGTGTGTGCTGGCAGCCCTGGAAGATATCATGACTCCCACATCTGGCATGCCTCACAGCTGTATCGGTTATTTGCCAGGGGGGGACATCCCAAATGGCCACCTGGTGGGGGATGCTCACTATGCACTGGAACCGTGGATGATGACTCCCATCAGAAATGCACACACCCCCATGCAGGAACACCATAATGAGGCACACGCACAAACCAGAATCATCATAGAGTGTGTGTTTGGGATGCTGAAATCACGGTTCTGTTGCTTGGACATTTCTGGTTGGGTCTTGCAGTACTTTCCAGGCACACATGCCCACATCTTCATAGTGTGTGCCTGCTACACAATATGGTCCTGCAGAAACAGCTGCAGCAGGGACAGAATGGTGAAGGCCCTCACAGCCCACCACCATTGCAAGGGCCCCACAGGCACAGAGGTACTCAGACCATGAACACCCTGAGCCAGCCCCATTAGGCAGATGGAGGCATGCCCAGTATGCCCATGCCTTAGCAAAGAGGGAACGTATAGCACACACACTGACAGTGTAGGCATCTAGGGACTGACACCTTTCTCCACCTGCACACACAGTAAAAATGGATGGCACACACACAAGACTACCTGTAAATTGTTATATATAGGCAATCTACTGTGTGCATCCAACATAGGCAGCCCTCAACTATTGCACACACAACAGCCAGTGGCACAAGGTAAGTCAACACCTGAACAGTAAACTAAGCTATCAGCATATGCAGATACTGTATGTATAGATTCATAGGTAGGTACTTGGCCAGCTGCCAGAGGCCATTCATAAGTCCAGCCAAAATGTGTCAGCGTTTATCACCCCATTGAGTCATTAACCATCCCTCTATGGAGCAGAGCCAATGGCGGGATCCCTGAGGTGCATTTACTGTTCCCCATCCACCCTTCAAGGTTTCTCTTGCAGAGTGTTAGTGAGAGGCTCTGTAAAATGTAGTTAGGGATGTTGTTCCAAAGTATGGGCAGTGTCTGTGACAGGAAGCTGTCCTTCCAGCATCTTCTGGTTATTGTTGTGGCAAGGTCAGCTCACTACAGTGTGTGGCTCACTGTGACATGAATTCCCACAGGTGGAGCATATCCATCAAGCCAGAGTTCCACATGGCTGTGTTGGTCAGCGGAGATCATCTCTGGGTAAACGAGATGCCACTGAGTAAAGCAGGAATTTATTCAGTCCGGCTGCATAGGCCATATGTTGGAGGCCAGTATTCCCCTTGATGAGGTACATTCTTGGACCCCCCCAGCTGTTGGACGTGTCCTCTGGGGTACATCCTACATGGATTATTATACCCTTTGATGGGATTGACGAGTGATGAGTAAAGGGGCACTATAACCCCAGTATGTCTTGATGGGAATCCTTTAGTAGTCAGATGGCCTACATAGAAGGATGTCCTAACTACTGTGGAGATATGAGTGTCACAGGGGAGATCACTATCTACCTTAGTCCCGAGATACCCCATTACCTCATCTGTATTAAAGTAGCTGCCACTCATGTGTTAAACTGTGGGTGCCAATTCCACAATGGAATGACCATGCAGTTAGTGGCACTTGCCTGGAGGCCATGTCGTTGGCAGCCTGTGACGTTCTCTGTGAGGCCCCCTGATGGATGTCCGTGTCAGCTGGACTATCAGTCATGGCTCCCAGTTTGCAGTCACTGTCAAACATGGTCTGCCGTAGTCCACCTGTGTTTGCCTGTATATCTGAGATGTATATGCCAAACAGTAGGGCTCCAAAGACTGAGTCCTGTGGGACACCAGTCATGACTGTTCAAGAGTTG
This sequence comes from Protopterus annectens, assembly GCF_019279795.1. Classification (NCBI taxonomy): domain Eukaryota; kingdom Metazoa; phylum Chordata; order Ceratodontiformes; family Protopteridae; genus Protopterus; species Protopterus annectens. The sequence goes on along the minus strand of NC_056729.1, from coordinate 1,549,499,698 downwards.
GACCTGGAGACTGCTAGTCATACCATGTGGGTTGTGTGTGTAAGCCTGTTGGCAACCCAACCTGTGATGTATGGGTGAATGTAAAGGCTGGTGTGTTTATCAATAATACCTGAGTGGGGCATGGTGTCAAAAGCCTTGGTGAGGTCCAGGTAGTATGTGTGAACCAACTCCCCTGTCATCTAATGTCTTGGTGACTGTATGTAAGATGTCAAACAGGTTCAGTAGGCATGACCTGCAGTCAACCAAGCTGACCTGGGTTGGGTCACGTGTCCGAAGGTTACCAATGTCATTGTTATTGAGTGCCATGAGGATGCGAACCATGCCATTGCAGACCAGGCTAGTCAGGCTTATGGGG